>NW_020664447.1:23063640-23123883 GCF_002925995.2 Terrapene triunguis
GAAAACCACCTCCCAGACTGACCAGGGTAACTAGTCACTGCACTGTGTATGTGCCCTGCTGCTGGGCCTGCCCCCTGCTAAAGGTGACTGTCCTGTCTAATTACCAAGCCCCTTCCCCCCCTTCAGACAGACTCTCCTCCAAAAGAAGAGGATGGAAACAGTAATGAACAGAAACGTATTTTTTATTAACAACCGCACATGGAACGGGGGGGGTGAAACTTGGACGGGGTCTTGTGTGAGGCGGGTAGGAAAGGACTTTTCAGATTTTGGGGAATGAGAGCCTTCTAGTGCTATAGCAGTCCGCTGGGGTGGAGTGAAAGTTTTCACGGCCCCTGCCGCCCCTCCGTGTTTGGACTTTGGGTGAGGGGGGTATGGGACTTGGTGGCGGGGCAGGGCGGTTAGAGAGAGACTGCAGCGGGGCTCTCTCCTCCTGCCTCCGGTCCTGCAGAACATCCACAAGGCGGCGGAGCGTGTCCGTTTGCTCCCTCATTAGTCCAAGCAGCGTTTGAGTCGCCTGCTGGTCCTCCTGTCGCCACCTCTCCTCCCATTCCATGTTTGCCCGGTGCATTTGGGACAAGTTCTCCCTCCACTGTGTCTGCTGGTCTGCCTGGGCTCGGGAACATCCCATTAGTTCAGCAAACATGTCTTCCCGTGTCCTCTTCTTCCTCCTCCTAATGTGCGCTAGCCTCTGGGCAGATGTGGCTGTGGGAATTTGAAAAAGGGAGTGAATTCCTGAGACAGATCAATGTATCTGTGAACAGAGAACATAGTCTTTCTCTGTGGACAAGAACATGCAGAGCACCTATCACACGCGCACTGAGGACAAGGTCGAATTTTCGGCCCTCGCCTACAGTGCCTGCGGTCTTGCTGTGGCGAGCTGAGGAGCGGGGCAGGACACCGGACTTTGTCTAGCTGGCAAACATGGTAAGCCGTAGACTTGTGGCTGCTTAAAACTTTAAGAGTGGCACTGGCCTCCTTTCACATAGAAAGCAATGCGAGTCTCTGCTGGCAGCAATCCTGCAAGCATGAACTCTGCCCCTGTCCCAGCCCCTCGCGGCTGTAAACCGCGTGGCTGTAAACCGGCGGTTGCAGTTCTGTAAAGGAACGGGCAAGCAGTCCCAATACTAACTTTCCCCTACCTAATTCAAAGCAGGGCATCATGCCAGACATCACCCTCCTGAGGGTCTCGGAGAGCCAGAAGGAGAGGATGCTTCGTGACAGCCTGCAGAAACCGGGGCCATTTGCTGCTATGCTGTGCAAGGCCATGATCCCCGAATACCTGCTGGCGTTGTGGCAGGGAAACGTTTTTTACCACGGGGGGCCTAATAAGCTCTCCCTGCCAAGGAACCTGATAATTAGGCTGGAAAGACACCTGCAGGAGGCCTATGAGGAGTTCTCCCCGGAGGATCTCGCCTCTATCCCCGGACACATCGACCAGTTTTTGGGTTAGGTGCCCTTGGAGGGACAAAAGAGTGGTGTAATCATGAAGCGGACATTGTTGAATTTTCTTATAATGGTTCGGACTATACATTGAAGCGGCCAAAGACACAATAATCATGATACCCTTTGTTCAGATTCCCGTTTTGTTGCACTTTCCTGTTTACATGTTTAGAAGCACTTTACCCATTGTTAATATTTTAAATCTTCCTGTTCTGTTATAAATAAAAGTTTACATACTTGAAAGCACTTTAGCTATTGTTAATATTTAAAATATGCAAGTTCTGTTATAAATAAATGTTAAGATATTTAAAACACTTACTGCTTGATCCTTCCCCTGAATCTGTGTCTGGGGTAACGGCGGGGGACGGTTGGTAGGGGATCTCTGTGAGGGTGATGAAGAGCTCCTGGCTGTCGGGGAAATCAGCGTGGTAAGCGCTGTCGACTGCATCGTCCTCTTCATCTCCTTCCTCATCTTCCCCGTCAGCTAACATGTCGGAGGAACCGGCCGCAGACAATATCCCATCCTCAGAGTCCACGGTCAGTGGTGGGGTAGTGGTGGCGGCCGCACCTAGGATAGAATGCAGTGCCTCGTAGAAACGGGATGTGTGGGGCTGGGATCCGGAGCGTCCGTTTGCCTCTTTGGTCTTCTGGTAGCCTTGTCTCAGCTCCTTGATTTTCACGCGGCACTGCGTTGCATCCCGGCTGTATCCTCTCTCTGCCATGGCTTTAGAGATCTTCTCGTAGATCTTTGCATTCCGTCTTTTGGAGCGCAGCTCGGCAAGCACGGACTCATCTCCCCACACAGCAATGAGATCCAAGACTTCCCGATCAGTCCATGCTGGGGCCCTCTTTCTAGTCTGGGATTGCACGGCCATCTCTGCTGGAGAGCTCTGCATCGTTGCCACTGCTGCTGAGCTCGCCACGGTGTCCAAACAGAAACTGCGATTCAAACTGCCCAGACAGGAAAAGGAATTCAAATTTTCCCGGGGTGTGGCTGGTCAGAGCATCCGAGCTCGGACTGCTGTCCAGAGCGTCAACAGAGTGTTGCACTGTGGGATAGCTCCCGGAGCTATTAGCGTCGATTTCCATCCACACCTAGCCTAATTCGACATGGCCATGTCGAATTTAGCGCTACTCCCCTCGTTGGGGAGGATTACAGAAATCGATTTAAAGAGAGCTCTATGTCGAACTAAATGGCCTCGTGGTGTGGACGGGTGCAGGGTTAAGTCGATGTAACGGCGCTAAAGTCGACATAAACGCCTAGTGTAGACCAGGCCTTAGAATGCATTTCTATAGTGCCCAGAACAATGGGGCCCCAAGCAAGACTGGTGCCTCTAGGCACTACTATAATACAAATAACAATAGTGTTTAGGGTGACCATACGTCCCGTTTTGGCTGGGACAGTCCCTTTTTTAAACCCTGTCACGGCTGTCCCGACTTCTTTGGCAGAAGTGGCCATTTGTCCCGTTTGCTCTTGCCAACTGGATCAGGGACAGAGAATCTGGTTACTATTTGTAAAGCACCACGTAAACTTACAGTGCTATGGAAGAAGAACAGGAGTACTTGTGGCACCTTAGAGACTAACAAATTTATTTGAGCATAAGCTTTCGTGGGCTACAGCCCACTTCATCGGATGCATGTGCTTCATACAGTGCTATGGAAGGTTGTTGTTTTTTTAACATTAATAATAGGCCTTTTCCATCTCTCTAATCTGTCTGATTCAGTTCACACTTTTTGCTGAATACACTTTCAAAGTACTGTACCTACATGTCCGCACACAGTCCTCACCTTAACCCTGAAAAATCTGCTGTATTGGTTAGGTGCAGGTGTGGAGTTGATAACAAAAGCATGTGCACTGTAACAAAGTGAATGATTCCAAGGCAGTCTCCGATGTATAGTGTATTTCCTCTTTCCAGTTGGTTTGCTATCTCCTTCTAGTGCATGAGCACATCTGTGCATCTGAGGAGGTCTGAGTGATTCTGTCAGCCAATATCTGTTTTGTGCATGCATGTTTTCAATAAGCTAGTTTTCCACAGTTCTAAGGAAGGAAGAAAATTCATTTGGAAGCCAGTCAGACAGCATATCAAATGGTACATTAGCAGAAAATGCAGCTGATGACAAGCACCAAATTCTTCGCTGAGAAAAATCTCAAGCTTTCCCCCTTCTTTTGTATGTCTTGCAGAAACTGGCAGTGGCCAAGATTATGTGACCTCAGAGAACCAACTGCTATATTATCCCAGCATCACCTATGCTATAATTGGCAGCTCAGTTATCTTTGTGCTGGTGGTGGCCTTCCTCGCCTTGGTTTTGCACCACCAACGAAAACGCAACAACCTCATGAGTCTGCCTGTGCATCGGCTGCAGCACCCTGTCCTCCTGTCCCGGCTGGTGGTCCTTGATCATCCACACCATTGCAGCGTCACCTACAATGTCAACAATGGGGTTCAGTACATGTCCAACCAGACCTGCCACAGGCCACTGGATCTGGATTCTCCACCATCCTATTCAGAGGCTGTGTTAGACCAAAGGTATGTATGGGAATTAAGTCTCCCCAAAGTTATGCTAACAGTTGCAATTCCTAGACTCTGTGGGTCACCATGCTTCCTATGTGTTCTCATCGTAGCATTTATGCTCATTGTTTTATTTGTCAGGGTACAAATATTCCCTGTATTCTAATACTATAATTGTACTATACTATAATGACCTATAATTAGGTTTGGAAGGATTAAATTATATTGGTAAATATCGTTTTCACCGTACACCCACACACTGACAAAAATTATCGAAATATACAAATAGGCAAAGTGAAAATATGCTTCTAGAGAACTTATTAGAGTTTGATTTAAGTATATTTACTTTGTATATTTTCACCTGTGATGCTGACCATTTGTTTTTTAATGGTTAAAAACTTCAACTCTTTGAATCTCATTGTCTGCTGTCATTAAATAATTGTCTGACCCCTCCATTGTTTGACCCCCCCCCATAATTTCCTGCAACTGTGAAAATTTAAATAGAAATTTAAAAAAATACTTAAATAAACATTGATATTATCCATCAAAATTATTTTAAAATCAAATTCTGCCAAGCCTACCTGTAACTATTGATTGTTCACTTACGTGGTAACAAATTCAGCCAGCCTCTTTTGTGTACACAGGAAAAAGGTTCCCCCTCCCAGCTTCACCTTAATCTGCAGAATTAATAGTCCAGAAGTCTCTCTGCACCCAGTGGCATGAAAGAGATTTAAGGATTCAAGGGGCATCACCTGAGTACACTTCTCTTTTGAGGTCACTCCTGCTCTTCACACAAGTAATCAGTACCCCCTGGCTCTTTGGGGTTCTACAGGGTTGACTGCAATATGGAAGAAAACTATCACTTCAGCAGTGTTACTTCATGCCAATCTGAGAGCAAAATATGAAAACCCTGAGATTGCTCCATAGTAAATATCAGATGCTCAGAGTTTAAATACACAGGGCCAGCTCCTGTAGCACTCCCAATGAGTCTCCCTTGATTAAGGGCTGCAGGATTTGTCCAAAGATCAATTGTCATCTTAGCCAAAATGAAATCTAAAAAATTGTATCTCACAAGGTCTTCAGTGCTAAAGGCATTAAGTGTAATAACCCAGATACATGGCACTACTCTGCTTCCAAAGGTATTAGACGAATAAGACTTCTGCACTTATTTAGAAATTCAAAAAACAATATATATATATATACGTGACGGGTTCGGTCACAGAGATCCCATTGGGACTGTCACCTGATGTGCTGAACTTACCTCTCAGCCCGTTTTCCCTGCCAGCTTGGGACTTCCAAGAAACCTGTCTTGTTGAGCCAGACACACTAGCCTGCTGCAACACAGACCCAGGGTCCGGGCCACACCCCCAAAGCTGCAGGCTTTAAGGGAAAACAGCTCTGCAGGTTACCTGACCCCAGACACCCAGCCCCCAGTGGGATCCAAACCCCAAATAAATCTGTTTTACTCTGTATAAAGCCTATAAAGGGTAAACTCATAAATTGTCCGCCCTCTATAACACTAATAGAGAGATATGCACAGCTGTTTGCTCTCCCAGGTATTAATCACTTACTCTGGGTTCATTAATAAACAAAAGTGATTGTATTAAGTACAAAAAGTAGGATTTAAGTGGTTTCAAGTAATAACAGACAGAACAAAGTAAGTCACCAAGCAAAATAAAGCAAAAACATGCAAGTCAAAGCCTAATACATTAAGAAACTGATTACAGATAATAGCTCGCCCTCAGAGATATTCCAATAAGCTTCTTTCACAGACTAGACTCCTTCCTAGTCTGGGCCCAATTCTTTCCCCTGGTACAGACCTTGTTAGTTCCAGCAGACATCTTAGGTGGTAAACAGGAGCTTTCTCATGACTCTCTGTCCTGTTCCACCCCTTTTTATAGCCTTGGCACAAGGTGGGAATCTTTTGTGTCTCTGGGTCCCCACCCCTCCTCCTAAATGGAAAAGTCCCAGATTTAAGATGGATTCCAGCATCATATGACATGGTCACATGTCACTGTAAGACCTCAGCCTCCATTTTTCGTGGGCTGGCCCACACCTACACAGGAAGGGTTGCAAGTAAACAGAGCCATTTACAGTTCATTGATTCTGAAGCACCCTTAATGGCTTCCACTTAATATGTTTACATCAGTAACACAAGTTGATATCTTATTCTCCTAACTTCAGATGTAGAAATAATACATGCAAACAAATAGGATGAACACACTCAGTAGATTATAAGCTTTGTAATGACTCCCTACAAGAGACCTTTTGAATAAAGCATATTCCAGTTACATCATATTCACATTCATAAGCATATTTTTATAAAGCATATGGCGTGCAACGTCACAATATATATCTGTGAACCCCCAAAAACATGTGAATTTGAGTATGCTGTTTCTTTCCAACAAGCCCATAGCCCTTTCTGAATAGTACTTTTTGCCTATTTTTTCCATAGTAAAACCATTGACTTTATTTGTAGAGACTCATATATACAGCCCCAGATTTTTCACCTCTGTTTGTAAATTTATAAATGAATTCGGTGCCTGTAAATGATGTCCAGCTGAAAGCTCTAGAGCGGGGGCGGGCAAACGTTTTGGTCTGAGGGCCGCATCGGGTTTCAGAAATTGTATGGAGGACTGGTTAGGGGAGGGGGTCGTGGCCCGGGTTCCCTGTTCCCTGACTGCCCTCCCGGGACCCCTGCCCCATCCACCCCCCCTCCTCCACTCCCTGTCCCCTGACTGCCCCCGGAACCCCCCCCGCCCCTGGCTTGCCCCCGCGGCCCCATCCAACTCCTCCTCTCATTCCTGACAGCCCCACTGGGACCCGTGCCCCTGTTCAACCCCTGTTCCCCGCCCTCTGACCGCCCCGCCCCCTATCCACACCCCCGCCCCCTGACCACCACCCTAAACTCCCCTGCCCTCTATTCAACCCCCCCCCCCCCGCTTCCTGTCCCCTTACCGCGCTGCCTGGAGCACCGGTGGCTGGCCCGGCTGGAGCCAGCCATGCCATCGCCACCGTGCAGCACAGAACACCGGGTCAAGCCGGGCTCTGCAGCTGTGCTGCCCCAGGAGCTCGCAGCCCCGCCGCCCAGAGCATTGCGCCGGCAGCAGGGCGAGCTGAGCTGCGGGGGAGGGTGAACAGCAGGACAGGGGCTAGGGGCGATCCTCCCGGGCTAGGAGCTCAAGGGCCAGGCAGAAGGGTCCCACGAGCTGGATGTGGCTCGTGGCCCGTAGTTTGCCCACCTCTGCTCTAGATCCTGAAGTCATCTGTTTATGAATAGAACAGATATGCCAGTGCAGGCGTTCCCACACTGCCTTTCCAATGTTCCTCAACAATGCCTTTCGGGTCTAGGGAATAATTCAGTGTTCATGCTCCATCATGTCTGTCTGCTGAAACTGGCAGCAGTGTTTGCTGTTATGGTGGTAACTTGTAGTGGTGACACCTTTCTACTGGAAATTGGACTCAGCTCAACTATCTGAACAGCTGTCCAGATTTTCATCACCATTACCCTGGGCGGATAACTACCAGCAACCCTAGTCTAAAATGTATATATCTCCCTTTATCCTGAAGTATCCCTAAACATTCTCTTAAACTGTAATTGTTATACAGGAACTTTTCACGCCATTGCTGAGTTGAAGCCATCTTTGGGGTGAACCAGGGCAGCTGTTTAACAGTGCACAGTATTTAACATTTTAGGGCAGGAAATGATTACCCTGTGAAAAGTGAAACAATAGAGAAAATTTAGGGAGGCAGAATGTAACTACCCCATTGGAACTTGACCAGGACACAAGTTTAACATCCCTGCTGTTGGTGGTGCATAGGCCTTGGGCTAGCCCCTCTGCACAGGGATGAATTTCCACATGTTTGCAAAGCACTTTGAGATCCTCAGATGTTGCTATAGAACTGTTGTTGTTTTATCTCATGTCGGGATGGAAACTCGTAACCTGTTAGAACACAATTCTGGAGCTCATTATACTTCCCCCATACCATTGTCTTCAGTAACCTTGTTACTCTCTTGTATTTGCAGCAGACCCCCTTGGTTTGATCTTCCTCCACCCCCTTACTGCTCAGAGTCTGAATCCCCCAGTCAGACAGATCTCCCTCCTTACCGATCTCGGACAGGAAGCTTGGTGAGCACAGACACTCCAATGGCAGGAAGCCCCTTGAGCACAGGCAGCAGTCGGACAAGAGGTGTCAGTAACAGTATGGACCATCACAGAATGCTTCGTGAGAGAACACCTGAGCAAAATCACTCTCTGATCAGTCCTGTTGCTGAAAGAGAAATGTGACCGGGGAATTGAAAAGGGTATATGGGTTAGTCTGCTGTGGCTTGTTACCGTCAGAGATGGGCCTGAGCTGTGATGTTCAGAATGGGATTTGATTTGAATCCAAATCCCAACTTCCCCAAGTTTTACAGGTGCTCTGTTTTGGTGTTTGGGCTCATCATAGGCAAAGACCAGAGCCATGAGCTGAAGATCCAGGTTCACATCTGAACTGCCCAGAGTTGATAGAGGAAGGGTTAAGTCTGGGATTCAAGTTCAGATCTGTTGAATACTTAAGACTTTGTGATTTAATGTATTTCAGGGTGTACTTTACTGTATATGTATATATATATGTGCATGTGTAATATCTATAGGTATTCCACACAAAAATACTGTTTAAAAAAAACATTAAGGTTACCAAGTCAAGCACTCAAAATATAGGAAATGACAGAATTCGGGTTGCCTGGGCAACCTTAATTTGACCCCCTTTTTGTGGGCATTAAGGTACAATCTTTAATTACATGATCACACACTAATTTTTTCCACAGGATTCCTGCCTCTTGGTGTGCTCAGGGTGGATTGTGCTCCATTAGTGAGCAGCTATTCAATATTTTGTTTTAGCCTCATTGTTCAATTTGTGGTTCTAGGCTTTATTTATTGCACACTATTCAAACCCTGCTGTGAAGGCAGAATTATTAATTTTCTCATGGTTTTTCTGTGGCACTTATCATTATAGCATCTAAGAAGCTTCACAAACATTAATGAAGTTATTTTCACAACAACTCTGAGATGAAGTGGTGGTATCCCCATTTTACAGATGGGAAATGAGGCACAGAGAGATTAAGGTCAAAAGTGTCCACTAATTTTGGATGCCCAATTTGAGAGACCTTGGACCTGATTTTTAGAGCACTTACCATTCTATAGCACTTTATATGTTCAAACATACCTCCCATTGTCTTCAGTTGCAGCTGTGAGTGCTTAGCACTCCTGCAGGTCAGACCCCAGAGTCTCAAGTCGGCACCCAGAAACTGAGGAACACACAGTAAGTGGTCACCTCTGAAAAGTTTGGTTTAAGTGCCCAGTGTCACATAGGAACTCGGTGGCAAAGGGAGATAGAATTTCAGTTTTCCAGGGCAACTTTCAGCTGCTGTAACCATAAGACCATCCTTTCTCTTCTGCAGTCACCTGCTTCATCCACTACGCACCTTCCAGCTTCTGCAGTAAATGAGGCAGGAGTCCTACAGACCAGTCGCTTTTACTACACAACCCGGATTTATCCCCAGAGCAAGTGCATCCTGTGCACTGAATGAGGCAGGGGTCTTATAGAAAAAATAGTGTGTGATCATGTAGTTTAAGACTGTACCCTAATGCATATGCCCAAAGACTCCAAACTAAAGTTGTGCACACAGCCTTAATTCTGGCATGCCCTAACTTTTGAGTACTTGATTAGCAAGCTTAATGTTTTTAATGTAATTTTTGTGTGTGCAATTTCATAGGTTTTTTTAAAAAGCAAACTGAAGAAACAAATTCCAATATGTAGCATCATATTAACATCCAGCATAGGTCATCAGCAGGGATGGAACCTTTAGATCCACTGCACAGACTTCTGCCACTTGAGCTAATGGAGTAACTGATAGCAGTAGTAAGTTGTCATCCTAACAGGGGATGTGATACACTTTGCCAGTGGGTTTCACAGATGTTTGCTGACAGCAGAGGGATGGTGAGACCCAGGAACTGTGAGTTTCATTCCAAACTCTTGAGGGGAGTGTCCTCTAGTGGCTACAAACCCCTCTGCCAATTCCTCTCATGCAGTGTCTTTTGTTCCATTGTCTCCAACCTGACCTGTTTTGTCTTTTCTCCACCCAAGCTCCTAATCTCAGTTGCATTCTCGTCACCTAGCCAATGCCAATCTCCACTCCTCAGGCTTCTCATGCCTAAACAGTCCTAGTCTCCCTCTCCTGGCTGTCAGTCCCAGTTTCCCGGCCCCCCCACCCCCCTCCATTCCTGGCTGCTCATCCAGTTTCTCTTCACCCTGCCAAGGATCCTCCTCCATTTTAGCCTTTCCTCACCCAGTACACGGCTCTTTGTTCCAGACTTTCCCCTCTCCCTGACTCCTTGTCTGTCTCTTTGCCCTGCCAATCTCATTTCTCCCCCCACACTTCAGGTCCTCATCAGATCTGTTTTCCCCCCCCTTCGCCTCGGCTCCCTGTCTCCTTGCCCAGCCCGTCTGTCTCCCT
This sequence comes from Terrapene triunguis, assembly GCF_002925995.2. Lineage (NCBI taxonomy): Eukaryota > Metazoa > Chordata > Testudines > Emydidae > Terrapene > Terrapene triunguis. Next base: position 23,074,090 of record NW_020664447.1, read on the forward strand.
CCCTGATCCAGTTTGGCTTTTGTCCTCTCTGCATTTGAGTCAGGTGGCTCCCTCCTCCACACTGCCTGAGCTCCAGGCGGGGGTTCACTGATAGTGTAGAAGAAACTGGCTCCCTGCTCTCAGTTCCAATGCCCAGCCCCCCCCCCTTCCCCTCTCTGCTCCCCACCTCCCCACCTGCAGCAGCCAGATCCTGCTTCTCCCACACCCCTCAATCCCTGGGCAGGAGCATGCTCAGTGTGAACAAAACCTTTGGAAATTTTAACTTTGAAGCTATGACAAGTCTCTGAGTGAACTGAGGTTTTCACATTCGGATGGTTTTTTCCACAGGAAAAGCAAAAGGCACATCCCTTACATGAAGGCCACTTTCTGACAAGTTTCAAATGCCTGCTCCAACATATGAGGGCACTAAAACTTCTCAACCAAATGGTTGTAAGAATTGTTTTAACGTGGCAAAACAATATATTTTCCCTAATTTGCTGCTCTGAAAGTGCTGGACCATTTTGGCTGAAACATTAAAAACAAAAATCAGTCACTGGCAGATATCTGGCATGGAAAACTTCAGCTCGAATGTCTAAAGTTTGGAAAAGCTATAAGCAAACTGGAGACAGGGTCCTATAATGAAAAGTATCAGGCAACCATAATAAGAGGTATACTGCCAGCACTGCCTGTAAATTGGCAGTATACCTCTTATTATACTGCCTGTATACACATATGGCTTTTTACATAACATAAAATGGGTGTGTGTGCATATATATGTAATGTATTTCACTGGCATAGATATCTTTCTGGTATCTTTGGAAACAATACTTAAATTTCATACTAAAAAATATTGGTGACATGTGGAAAACCATTTATTTTCTACAACGTTTGCTGCTATTCATAGTTTCCCTGGTTGAAATTTAAGTTTCTGCATAAAAACAAAAGTACAGTGGAACTACACAAGGCATTAATTCAGCCCAGTATTTCTCTTCCATTTTATGTTCCCATTCTTGGAATATTTCCATCTGAAATGTTTGGACCATAAGTGAAATAGTGTTTAAATGCCACTGTGAAAAGCAGTGTTGTAGGTACAGGGAGTCGGTGTGGAAGGAAGAAGGCTAAGCTGTCCCTGTTGCTGCTACTTTAAATGCCGCTATATTCCTATGGTTTATTTTTATATACAGTAGAGATGACAGTGCCCTTTCTCATATCCAGACAGAAATTAGCCCTGAAATATAGTTGTATCCATTTCTTCATACAGAGCCTGATACACCATTGCCTTACTCCAGATTTATGCCAGTGCACATAGGCATAAAATAGGAATAATAGGGGTGAAACAACTTAAGGTTTTCAGAGCACAACTCCAAACTGATCTTGGGCAAACTCATTTAGTTTATGGTCCCAGCATGCATATGAATGAGCATTTGTCAGTGTTACATTTACCTATGTATCATAGGCATCAGTTCTGTGTCTATCACTGTAGTATTTTGGAGCCAAAAATGTTGGTGAATTCTACAAATGTGGGTGGATTTAAAAGTGAGACGGTGCAGTAGAAAGCATCACTGATACCTTTGCTTGCCCCTCAAGTTAATTATCAGCAGCATTTCCATATGGTCCCTGCACAGCCCATCTTTCTTGGGGCACTCAGGACTGTTGGTTACTTTGTTACCCCCTGTCTATGTGCAAGAGAGACTTGCTGGTGCTAAACTGGGTGTCACTCCAATCTGTTAGCCACCCCAAACAATCTCCTCAGAAGCTCTGCTAGCCTTTACTTCACCTCGCGGGTTAACATTAGGTGCACCCCAAGCCCCATTGAAGAGTGTTCCCCTCTAGTATCCAGCCCCCATCACTGGGCACTCTCAGAAATTACCAGATTCATTATCTCCAAAGAGACAATGTACAAACCAGCCTGTTTGATTTAGCTGAGGAGTCGCATTTTATTTTATGTATGGCATTGAGGTGGATTTATAATATGACAAAGGATACGTTTATTAATAAAGACCAGAGATTCAATTGATACTGAGTAAAGATAGTGGAAACGGAATTGGTTACCAGTAAAACAAAAGTATAACACGCTTCTAAGAAACTAAACCTAACGTTAGCAGTCTAGACTCCTTTGTCTAAAATGGTTTCTCACCCTCAAAGACTTTCTGCAGAGCTTGCTGATTTTTCAGTCAAATCGGGATCCAGATTTTTCATGACTCACCTCTCCTCCGCAAAGGGTGTTCCTGAGTGGAATGGGTAACACAATGTCCTTTTGCTTCTCCTTATGTTCCCCGAAGTTCAATGTCTTCGTTTCCAGAGTTAGGATGACCCCCCTGGGGTTCAGACCCTGCTTTGAACTCCAGGGTGCTGATGGAATGCTGCTTTCTCACCCTCCTGTTAACTGTTGCCTCCTGTTTACCTGAGATGCAAAGGTGTAACGCCCATTGTATTTGGCTTATCCTGCTTAATGTGTATAGACGACCTAGGCAGACAAGGTAAAACAACATTCCTTTGTCTAGGGCTAGGTCTACACTACAGCGGGGGGTCGACCTAAGATACGCAACTTCAGCTACGTGAATAGCGTAGCTGAAGTTGTGTATTTTGGGTCGACTTACCTGGCTGTGAGGATGGCGGCAAGTCGACCGCTGCCGTGCCGCCGTCGACTCCGCTGCAGCCTCTTGCCGCGGTGGATTTCCGGAGTCGACGGCAGAGCGATCAGGGATCGATTTTATCGCGTCTTCACTAGACGCGATAAGTCGATCCCCAATAGACCGATTGCTACCCGCCGATCCGGCGGGTAGTGAAGAGGTGCCCTAAGAAAGACTTGTTTATCAATCCTGCCTGGTTACAGAGTTTAAACATATTTTCAGTGCATGCAACTTTTTAAATATCATCCATACATACATCACACAATGACCAGTAGGATATAAGCTTTCATTTGATATCTCCCATGACCTTCCTTACAGATAAATACGATGACAGCATTGTGTTAAATGTTGTGTTTGTCAGGCCTGATAGGAGTTGCTATTACAGAACAGTGAACTCTTTGTCAATTGGCATTGAGGGGCTCTACGGGTCACACCATCCCAAACTGTAAAGCTGAGGAATGCTGCCTAAATATTAACTACTTGTACATCACACAAACATAGGGCCAGATTCACCTTTAGTAGAAGCTCATGCAATGTAGTTATGCCCTCCTGCACTAGGCTGAGTGGGCAGCTAAGTGTGCTGTCCTTATAGCCCACTAGAGAGCTAAATATTATCTTTGGCATGTAGCTAATATCCAGTCCTTATTTTACAAATAAGTAAATGGAGGCACAAAACTGAATTGGCAAAACTGGAGATTAAATTCAGTTCCTGTCTCCCAGACCTGTTCTGTAACCATGAGACTCTGCTGCCTTTCCTTTGAACAGCCTTTTACTAAAGTGCTACATAATAGAGCATCGGAATTAATCTGTGTGTTTCCTATCCCCATTCATATCACTGGCATTTGAAATGTTACTCCACATTTCTAAAAAATTATTATTCAAAGGTTCATAATTTTTCCACCACATAATTATAATATTTTTTAACAGTCCCCTAAGGTACTGGGTGAAATTCAGCCATAGGGCTTAAGTGGGATTTACATGGTACATATCCCTTGTGCAGGCCTTCTGCATGGGCTGAATTTCACCATGTGCGAATAGGTACTCCCAGACATCAGAAGCATGTGCAAACAGCCATGCCTTGGAAGTACTGTCTCCTATTGCCAGGGCGCACTTACCAAGTGGACATCATGTCATCTGCTCCTTCGTCCCACTGTATCAGTCACTGTCATATATAAGTAAGATATTCTTTCAGGGTGTGTATATTCATGTAAATTTGAATTGAAGTTGATCCATGTGGACTTTTTTTTAAAAAAGAATGCATTCTAGGGGTGTGTGTTTGCTTCCCTTCCAGGTAAGGGTGTATTTATCTCTGTATAGGAAAAAAATGTTTTAAAAGTGGGGATTGGGCATTGAAATTGGGTTGTAAAAGGAGATTGTGCCTTTCCAGTTCAATGTTGGAATTTTTTTGGTAACAAGACACATTAGACTAACCTGTGTGGTAGCAGTTTGTGCATTGTTGCACTTTTGGTTATTTATCAAATTCTTGAAGAATACAGGGCTAGGAATACATCTCTTCTCCATCTTGGTGGTTCTTTATTTGTGGAAATGTAGCGTTACACTCTACAGTATGGGAACTAATGAATTTTGAGGCATCCTGAAACCTCAGCACTTCATCCTAGGAAACAACACTAAAAAGTGAAGTAAGAAGTTTTGCCGTTACACATTTTCATAGTGCTAAGAATGAGTTTGCTAACCACCCCTTATTTAGAAAATGCTATAGTATTTCACAGGAATTATCTGTAATGTGACACCTTCCAGAAGTGTTACTACAGTGCATAATTCAGTGATCTTTTTAGAAGGGGTGGTAGCAACTGTGGCATTGATGAAATTGAAATCTGAAGCTTCTTGATCAGTTCAGCATGTAAAGCTGAAGTTGAAAACAGTTATGCAGCACCATGTGAAAGAAATTTTTCTCTACATGCCCAATAAAACTGGACTTTACTATGATCTACTTTGCAGCTATTCTTGACTCTAAACCTTGGTGTCCATACTCAAGGAGCTTTTGGTTACATGTTGCACCAGAACAAATGAACAACTCTTTAAGGCCTGATCTTGCATGACTGAAGACTATGGGGATTTTGCTATGGGGCCCAAATCTGATCATCTTACTTGCATTGAGTAGATCAGTGGTCGGCAACGTTCGGCACGCGGCTCGCCAGGGTAAGCACCCTAGCGGGCTGGGCCAGTTTATTTACCTGCTGATGCGGCAGGTTCGGCCGATCGCGGCCCCCACTGGCCGCGGTTCGCCGTCCCGGGCCAATGGGGGCGGCGGGAAGCGGCACGGGCCGAGGGATGTGCTGGCCGCGGCTTCCCGCCGTCCCCATTGGCCGGATTTAGAAGTTGGGTGCGGGGGGGAAAAGGAGAGGATTCCCATTTGAATTAATACTGCAGCATGATGATCTTGGGCTCTTTACTTTTAGACATCTTAGAAAAGACAAATGGCTTCAGCAGATAAGGGAAAATTATTACTAATGAAAAGAGCAGAGGGACATTTTTTATTCTGAATGCAATTATTAATGAATATTTAAATATAAAGGAGGAACTAATGCTGTAGTTTTAAAGTGGTGAGCATATGGCAAACACTAATTTTTAACTAATGCCAGACAGAAGCTGTATTGCATGTACTACCCTTGAGTAAATTAGGAGGACTATCCTTTTTTGTTTGTGAAACAGAATCTTGCTGCATATTTTACCATTGTAAATGATTTCTGAATATAATGCTAGACCCAGATCATGCAATCAGATAGGTGACTTTCTGAGAGGTGTGAGGATCATACATCCAATTGCAGGGTTGTGGCCTTAGTTTCCATCCTGTTCCCCCTGGTTTTGATCTTGCTTTTACTTCTGTAATCAAGATTTTACATGAGAACCTACAAAAGAAGTTGCAAATTGAAACCACACCTAGTTTGTTACTATAAACTGGAAATTTTAAAATGTATTCTATATTCTTTAATAAAGTTAGTTTCACTTGTCAACTGTGTAAAAACTCCGACCAGTTTGTCCTCCATAGTGTGAAGTCTGTGTCATTCTTGCTTGTATTCTGTCAGATGTAGCCTAATTTTTCAGTCTCATTTCATGTTCTCTTGTTGCTATTGTTAAACATTGTTAACTCTGTTAAACATATTTGTTGTTAAATGTTGACCTTTCTAAACTTTTTTGTAAAAAAAAAAAAAAAAAAAGTAATAGTTTTTTTTAATATATATAAATGAACATTGTTTTGCTTAGTTTTGTCTTTCTACATCGTCTTTTTGATCTATGCTTCATTTTACAACCGGGCATCTGAAGCAAGTCATAGTTTTGTCATTATTATTTATTGTTGTTTGTATTGTAGTAACACCCCAGAGGCCTCAATCAAGTTCAGTGCCTAATTGTGCTGGGTGGCTATAGAAACACATAGCAAAAGACTGGTATCAGAGGGGTAGCCATGTTAGTCTGTATCCACAAAAACAACGAGGAGTCCAGTGGTACCTTAAAGACTAACAGATTTATTTGGGCATAAGCTTTCATGGGTAAAAAAACCCACTTCTTCAGATGCATGGAGTGAAAATTACAGATACAAGCATAGATATACTGGCACATGAAGGGAAGGGAGTTACCTTACAAGTGGAGAACCAGTGTTTACATTTTAAGGCATAAAAATTAATGTTCGGCAACAATCTCTGCAGGTGGTGTCTCTTTCCATATTGAGGGTATGCAGCTTCCTGATCATTCAGTTTAGATTATCGGTCAGTCAGAGAAGTGAAAGGTCCTCCTAGATATGATGCACTACAGTCCAGAAAGGTGATTTATTGATTACATGTAATTGAAGTAAAGGCATTTTGGTAAGAAAATTCACAGCCCTTTATTAAGCGTCCTCTTCAAAACAAAATCCAGGGGGGGGGGAGGGCGCGGTTATTGCATTCAGTACCTGGGGAAAGTGCTGGATTGACATCCTTAGAGAGTGAAAATCCCCATTTTATCCACACAGCTCAGCCTAGACGGCAGCAGTGAAAGCTGCTCCACCCATCCTCATTAATGTCCCTTACACCTGACCTGGAGGACTGTTTCGCTGGAATAAATGGACCAAAGGTGTTAACGTAACCCAGTCCCTGTCCAACATTAAACAGTGTTAAACAAAGTTTGGAGTATGGTATACAGAGACCTCAGCCTGTTTAGTACCATGGCAAACACACTGTTAAAAATCCTTTTAGCCTTTTATTAAAGATAAAGACAAGAAGGAAAAAGCGTAAGGCTTTTCATTTTAGCAACATCCCTTTTTCCCTTTAGCTGGAGAGCGTTTAGAAGAAAAAACTCCCATGTTTAACAATCTCTTAGATGGTATCAAAGATGGTAATAACTGTCCTGGGGGTGGGGGGAGAAATTGGCTGAGATGGGCTAGAGCTGTTGTTGTTTAAATCTAATCCTGTTTCATTGCAGGTTGTGTTTGGGATTCAGCTGGAGAAGGGTGGTGTCATCTGGGTCCCTTTCTCTGGCCCAGCCTGGTCAGGACGTCTCTCAGAATCAGGAGGAGAAAGGCCCAGGGTCCCAGGAGATGGTGGGGGTGGCTGCTCACTCCAGTAGCCAATTTTGCTCCCCAAAGTCTCTTTAAGGACCCACAAGTGGAATGGCAGATGGAATAGCCTATCCCATCATTATTTTGTCCACCAATTAGGCCTAATTTCTGACACGCCAATATTGGTTCACTGATTTCTGGTCCCATGCTTATTTACCAGGCATGATCTTAACACAATTCTTGAATTATATCAGTAGGTCTTTTTGTTTGGATTAATTCACTCTGTGTCTCCTTTTCATACCTTATCCCATCAACATTTGTTGTTATAGGCTACTGTGGCATTTTATGCACTCTCATGTACTTTTTACAGTTGAGCTTACATTTAGGGTAAATGTGTAGACCCAATTATTACAAAAGGACCACCATTGGGAAGGAAAGATAGTGCCATTTCTGTGGCTCATTCAATCCTTGGCACTTTTGCTGAGATGGACGAAAAGGGGTCAATGAGGGCTACCTGTATTGGTGCTGTTCTAGGATGTGGACATCTAGTTTCTGAAAATAGGTCTGAGACAACCAACGCTTCTCACATTTGACCCGAGAACCATTGTAGGGGTAACTCCTTTTACTAGACTCATAGACTCATAGACTTTAAGGTCAGAAGGGACCAATATGGTCATCTAGTCTGACCTCCCGCATGATGCAGGCCACAAAAGCTGACCCCCCCACTTTCCCTTAACTCAGCTGTTGAAGTCTCCAGATCGTGATCTAAAGACTTCAAGTCGCAGAGAATCTTCCAGCTTGCGACCCCTGCCCTATGCTGCGGAGGAAGGCGAAAAACCTCCAGGGCCTCTGCCAATCTACCCTGGAGGAAAATTCCTTCCCGACCCCAAATATGGCGATCAGTAGAACCCCGAGCATATAGGCAAGATTCTCTAGCCAGACCCTCATTTTACCAACGATGGCCGTTATTGCCTAATTGACTAAAATCACGTTATCCCATCAAACCATTCCCTCCATAAACTTATCTAGCCTAATCTTGAAGCCAGAGAGGTCTTTCGCCCTCACCGTTTCCCTCGGAAGGCTGTTCCAAAATTTCACCCCTCTGACGGTTAGAAACCTTCGTCTAATTTCAAGCCTAAATTTCCCCACGGCCAGTTTATATCCATTCGTTCTCGTGTCCACATTAGTACTGAGCTGAAATAATTCCTCTCCCTCCCTGGTATTTATCCCTTTGATATATTTAAAGAGAGCAATCATATCCCCCCTCAGCCTTCTTTTGGTTAGGCTAAACAAACTAAGCTCCTCGAGTCTCCTTTCATAGGAAAGGTTTTCCATTCCTCGGATCATCCTAGTGGCCCTTCTCTGTACCCGTTCCAGTTTGAGTTCATCCTTTTTAAACATAGGAGACCAGAACTGCACACAGTACTCCAAATGAGGTCTCACCAGCGCCTTGTATAACGGAAGCAGCACCTCCCTGTCCCTACTAGAAATACCTCGCCTTATGCATCCCAAGACCGCATTAGCTTTTTTCACAGCCACGTTGCATTGCCGACTCATAGTCATCCTGCGATCAACCAGGACTCCGAGGTCCTTCTCCTCCGTCACTTCCAACCTATGCGTCCCTAGCTTATAACTGAAATTCTTGTTAGTCATCCCTAAATGCATCACCTTACACTTCTCACTATTAAATCTCATCCTATTATTATTACTCCAATTTACAAGGTCATCCAAGTCTCCCTGCAGAATATCCCGATCCTTCTCCGAATTGGCAATACCTCCCAACTTTGTGTCATCTGCAAACTTTATCAGCCCACTCCTACATTCGGTTCCAAGGTCAGTAATGAATAGATTAAATAAAATCGGACCCAAAACCGAACCTTGAGGAACCCCACTGGTGACCTCCCTCCAACCTGACAGTTCACCTTTCAGTACTACCCGCTGCAGTCTCCCCTTTAACCAGTTCCTTATCCACCTCTGGATTTTCATATCGATCCCCATCTTTTCCAATTTAACCAATAATTCCGCATGCGGTACCGTATCAAACGCTTTACTAAAATCGAGGTATATTAGATACTAGCAACTAACCGAAGGTGGATTCCAAGCAGTGACCTTGAGGCATAGAGCTCCATATCCCTTTGTTTGATACTGCAACCTATAAATCCTTCCTGTGTGTGACTGATCTCTAAAAATGAAGTTACAGCAACCTGTTACTCCGTGTAATAACAGCATGTGTTATAGTCCCTTTCCATCCAAAATGGCTCACTTTTGAGATGCCACATCATTCTTTATCCAGTGAATGAATTGTCTGTTGTATTTAATTGTGAATACCTGCTGTTTCCTTGACACGAACAAACACATTGCAGTTAGAGTGATGAAGAAAGATGCCGCTTTATTTGACAGTGTAGATTTTTCTACCAGTTTGTTTGTGACATAGAGAGACTAGAAAATGCTGTTTGTCTAACAAAGCATCTCAAATATTCCCTGCTTCTATAGACATGGAAGAAAAATTCTAAGGTAGCTTAATTGATATTGATATAATTCTTTAGTGGTTTTGGACTAACCACGCATGGAGGTATACGAATGGTACAGAGACTTTTCACACACTGCAGATTAATTATGTGCTCTGTTGTTGCTGAACTCTTGATATGCAGTGTATTAGCGTGTGTGTTTGTCTAATATATTCCAGAGAGAATTGTGTTCCTTTTGCAGCTGTGCCTGTGTGCTGCTGTTCCTTGTTTTAGTTCACAATATAGATACAGAACTGTAGCTGCCAACTGAGACAATAGAGATCCAATTCACAATGGGGAAGCAATTAAAGAAGGAAGATAAACTGGATATTGGGACCGCTGCCTCTCCCATACAGTGGTCTATTTGGGAGCAATTTATCCCATCTTTAGTTAGTCTTCTCTTTCTAGCTTTTGCAATTCTACCTGTTATAACCAGGAGTGAATTCTACAGCACTGGCAATGTTTCATGCATTCACATCTACGTAAATGCTGTCAATATTTTGGCTGTTCTATTGCAGGTTTTATTTATACAATTATACTGCAAAGACAAGCAGTGTACTTCTCTGTGTTTACTAACATGCCCACCATTATAAGCAGGGTGGAGGAGTTAGTGTAACCAGTGAATTATCCCAAATGGATTTGGATAATGCCATGCTTTGGAAATAGTGGAGTCAACTCAAACATTCTCTTTCTAAGGTGTTCTATGTTAGATATCCAGATAGGATATGTGACGGGTTCGGACACAGAGACCCCTTGGGACTGTCACCTTATGTGCTGAAATTACCTCTGAGCCCATTTTCCCTGATGGCTTGGGACTCCAGAAGCCTGCCTTGTTGAGCCAGACACGCTAGTCAGCTGCAATACAGGTCTGAACCACGCCCCCAAAGCTGTAGGCTTTAACCAAAAACTGCTCCGCAGGTCACCTCTCTCCAGCACCCAGACACCCAGCTCCCAATGTGAACCAAACACCAAATAAATCCGATTTACTCTGTATAAAGCTTATACAGGGTAAACTCATGAATTGTCCACCCTCTATAACACTGATAGAGAGATATGCACAGCTGTTTGCTCCCCCAGGTATTAATCACTTTGGGTTAATTAATAAATAAAAGTTATTTTATTAAGTATAAAAAGTAGGATTTAAGTGGTTTCAAGTAATAACAGACAGAACAAAGTAAGTTACCAAGCAGAATAAAACAAAACACACAAGTCTACGCCTAATGCATTAAGAAACTGAATACAGGTAAGTCTCACCCTCAGAGATGTTCCAATAAGCTTCTTTCACAGACTAGACTCTTTCCTATTCTGGGCCCAATCCTTTCTCCTGGTACAGACCTTGTTACTTCCAGCTCAGGTGGTAACTTGGGGATTTCTCATTACTGTCAGCCTCCTTTGTTCAGTTCCAGCCCCTTTTATATCTTTGGCACAAGGCGGGAATCCTTTGTCTCTCTCTGGATTTCCACCCTTCCTTCTAAATGGAAAAGCACCAGGTTTAAGATGGATTCCAACATCACGTGACATGTTCACATGTCCTGTGAGACTTCACTGGCTGGCACCCAGTATACAGGAAGGCTTACAAGTAAACAGAGCCATTTACAACCAATTGTCCTGATCTATGGGAGCCATCAAGATTCCAAACCATCATTAATCGCCCACACTTTGCATACAATAGCACTTCAGAGTAATGCTTCATATTTCTAGATTTAGATACAAGAAGGATACATACATAGAAATAGGATGAACACACTCAGTAGATAATAAGCTTTGTAATGATACCTTACAAGAGATCTTTTGTATGAAGCATATTCCAGTTACGTTATAGTCACACTCGTTAGCATATTTCCATAAAACATATGGAATGCAACCTTGCAGGATATATATCATACAATGGTACGTTAATTAAATTCATATCTGAATTTATATGTGGGAAATTGCCAGTCTGCTCAACTATATTTACCTAACTGATCTTAGGTCTTGCTGGAAAAAGTGTTCATTCATTGTTTTGCTTGGTGATTGTTTATGCTCCTAAACATTTCTTTCATATGTCAGTTTCTTTTATTCAACTTTTCTCCTACAAATATTTAGTAAAAGACAAAACAGTTTTAGTTTTACCCAATCTGGATCTGTGCGTGATGTAGCATCAGGTTTTTTGCATCACATTCGTGTTCTGGTGAACTTTAGGAAGCTCCAGCCTCCACAATAAGAAAAAGATGCACAAAGGAAAAGAAAATGAAGGAAGTTCACAAAAAGAAATCTTAAAGGACGCAAAAGCTAATGCAAAGGACTGATAATTAATTCTTTGCTGTGCCGACTCCCACCTTCTCAACTATGCTCTGTTCCCTAGCTTGTACATGTTCTACAGTATGACTTTCCCCATCACCCCAAGTTCTGCTCGTTCCTGCACTTAACTATACTCTGCAGCATTGAGGGGCCCCCAGCCCTCATTTTTCCCCACTTCCTCTATGTGTTGCCTTCCAGCCCAGGCCTGTGCTTTAGGATTACAGAAACACCATTGCTTTCCCAAGTTTTCTGTGCTAATCAGACAGGCTAGCACTGCAGTATTTATTACAGGAGTTCTGAAACTCCCCGTAGTTAACACCATGCTGGTATATTTGATTGTATGTTTTAAGCAGGACAAAACAATAAGTGAACCACGTTTCATTAGGAAGAGGTTGCTTTTAGGAACAAACTTTGAATTAAATATCCTTATTCATAGACTGGTAGACTGTAGAGCCAGAAGGGGCCATTATGCTCATCTAGTCCAGCCTCCTACATCAGACAGGCTACAGAGATCAGCTAGTGATTCTTGCATCAAACCCAACAATTTGTGGGAATGATAAATGTATCTTTTAGAAAGACATGAAATCTTGATTTTAAAACTTCCAGTGGGTGGGGAATTTACCACATCCCTTTGTAATCTGTTTCAACGGTGGATTACTTGCTTTTTAAAATGTGCATTGTGTTTCCAGTTTGAACTTTGCCTGGAATTTCCAGCCACTGGATGTTATGCCTTTGTTGGCTAGGTTAGAGCATCCTCTAGTATCCAACATCCTCCCACTTTGTAAGTAATTAAAGATTGTGGTTGTATTACTTCACAGCCTTCTCTTTAATAAACTGAATAGACTGAGCTCCTTTGGCCTGTCAGTACAAGGCTTATTTTTCAGGCCACAAATCATTCTTGTGACTCTTCTCGGACCACATTCCAATTTTTCCACAAAAGGTATAGTTATCCTTTGCCTTATTTTGCAAATGGGGAAACTGAATCACATAGAGAACCATGCCCAAGGTCACACAGCAACCCACTGTCAGATCTGGGAACGGAACTCAGATTCCCAGGCTAGTTCCTTATTCACTGGATGGCACTGCCTCACTCACATACCCATTCATAACAAATGTCCACTAGTGTTTGGGGAGGTGGATTATTTATGATGCTTGCCAGTCACGAACAAATGAAGAGCAAAGCCTGGACCTATAGGTGGTTCTATTTCAAATTCTCATTTTTTCTATAAAGATGGTAGAGATTAAGGCACTGGCAGAACAATAGCGAGGCTGAGGCAAATTTGCCTATTGTTTCCCTTCGCCTAACTTCTGCCTGTTTGTCTGTTTTAGCTTTAGGGCTTATCTACACTTTGGAAATTTACCTTTTAGCTATTCTGGAATAACTGCCCACGTGGGGATTCTCATTCTGAAATGAGTGTCCAGAGAGGGAGTTATTCTGGAATAGCTATTCTGGTAAATTTCAAAGTGTATACAAGTGTGTATAGTAGGGACCTTAATATTTGGAAAGTGGTAAAGTTTTAAGTAATGATGATGTATGGGCGGGGCTGCCATGGAAGTGCATAAAGGGGCAGAGTTGGGTTACTGGGGCTGCAGGAACAACTATCAGATTTTTAAAGACAAGACTTCTTGCTTACACCACTAAAGAAAGGGAGGAGAAAATGTAACTTTGACCGTGATCATAGTAAGTAGTCCAAAATGTCAGGGAACTCCAGGGGAAAAGGGCAACATGACCACTTTCATGCTGTCAGCTCTTTGAAGCGTGGCATGATTAAAACATCCCTGCCTACCACATAAATGAGTATCAGGAACAAGATGACTAAAAGGTGGGGAAGAGATTGGATTGAAATTATTTTTGGATGTTTTTTTCTTCTTCCTTTGAAAATGCAGGTGAAGTTAATTAGATGGAATGGCAGCAGTGTCTGATCTGAAGCAGGCTTCCTTTCATCTTACCTCTGCTTTTAGAATATGTGCATTCTTATCTCCACTCCGGGGAAGAAGAAAAGTGGGGCGGGAGAGGGAGGGAACCTGCACACTCAGGTCCGGCAGTCTCCAGATGAATGAAATACTTTGTAAGATCTGAGGCCATTAAAGATTGCAAGTGGAGAATTAATAAGAATTTAGGAACTAATTTCCCAAGATGAAGATGACCGGAGGAAGGAAACTTCATGGCCTGCAGAAGAAGAAACATTAAAAATTAATTAGACCAATTATTTTAATAGTGTCCAAAATATGTTCTGTTTAAAAAGTAAGTAGACACAAGAATTTGGTGAGATGACGGGTGTTTCCCCTAATGTCCTCTGACAGTCTCAGTCACTGAAGTGCTCATGTTAACCCCTCAGTTCATTAATCAAGCTTAAGTCGCAACCATTAATCATTATTAAGAATAGCCTGCCATCAGGCCAATGGCATTTTTATATTAATCTAATAAAGTAAGCAGAGAAGAGCTCAGTTTCCAAAATGGACTAGGTGTAATCACATCATGTAGAGGAATACATTCTTTAGACGACAGCATTAGCGTGTGATAGGGTTAGTATAATTGGGTGTATGCCTTCACTGCAAAAAATAGGTGTGATTTAACAGTGAGCCATATCTCTCACTGTAAAATTCCAGCGGAGAAAGGACACTGGTAGCTTTTACCTCACTGTAGCTAGTCAAAGTCAATGCTACGAGAGCTCTTCCCACCCTAGGTTTCCCTTGACATCAAGATTAAAACTACTTATGCCTTGTCTCCCATAAGATTTTTACAGAGAGAGCTATCTCCCATGTAGACACACCCCTCTTTTACAGTGAAGACATAGGCTAAACTAAGATGGCTACTATTCATTTGGATGGGAGACCTCCAAATAAAATCCAGAATGCTGCAGGAAATTATGTTGGGATTTCATTAAGTCACATTCTTTCACTGGGGTGGATGCTGAACCAAGGCTCCAGCATGGTGTAAGAGGGCCATATGCGGAGAGAAGTGACAACTTTCAGATGAGATGCAAGTGGGAGAGTTTTTCTTTTGTTAATGGGAGGGGAGATGAATGAGGGAAAAGGTATTTGGGTCCTCAGTCCCTTGCTATAGAATTCTCATAAGGAATACAGGTCTGTCGCATCTTATGCGCATTTAACATGCGCAATTTCAGCTTTACGCAGTCGGCAAAAACAAAAAAAAAGAGAAAAATAACAATTTTAATACTGTACGTGTAGTGCGGGCAATTCCGCCCACCATTCAATTCAATGTAATTTTGACTATACGCGGTTTTCGCTTTACACGCTAACCGCGGAACGGAACCCCCGCGTAAGATGAGACTCGCCTGTATAGTTCTCGGCATCCTAAGGCTACAGGCTCTACAGTGGAACAGCGATGGCGCTATGGTGCCACAGTGTAGATGTTTCCTACAGCAATGGAAGGTTTGTTTCTGTTGCTGTAGGTAATCTACCTCCCCAAGAGGCTAGGGCCATGGAAGAATTCTGTTGACCTAGCTGAGACTACACCAGGGGTTGCCATAGCTACAGCTCTCTAGGTATGTCTGCATTGCAATAAAAGACCCGTGGTCCGCTGACTTGGACTTGCGGGGACAAGCCCAAACATCTTCACTGCAATTTTATAGCCCTGTGACCTGAGTCAGCTGACCTGGGTCAGCCACTGCTGTGCTATGTGTCTTGTATCAGAGTGTAGACGTACCTTCAGGTCATTCTTAAGGGTGGACGAGGTCAAAGTGTTAAATTCTAGGCCCCCATCGCCCCTGTGTCCAATAGACTACCTATGTTACAGAGATCAAGAGTTTGAATTCACTGTTTGAGATCTAGAATACTAAGGGTATGTCTACACTATGGGATTAATCCGAATTTACAGAATTCGATTTTTGGCAACTGATTGTATAAAGTCGAGTGTATGAGGCCACACTAAGCACATTAATTCGTCAGTGCACGTCATGTACTGAGGCTAGCGTCGACTTCCGGAGCATTGCACTGTGGGTAGCTATCCCATAGCTATCCCATAGTTCCCGCAGTCTCCTCCACCCATTGGTATTCTGGGTTGAGATCTCAATGCTTGATGGAGCAAAATACGTTGTCGCGGGTGGTTCTGGGTACATCCTCCCCCTCCCTCCGGGAAAGCAACGGCAGACAACCTTTTCGCGCCTTTTTCCTGGGTGAACAGTGCAGACGCCGTACCGCAGCAAGCATGGAGCCCGCTCAGCTCAAAACAGCAGTCATGAACATTGTAAACACCTCGCGCGTTATCGTGCAGTTTATGCTGAACCAGAACCTGCAAAACCAGGCGACGAGGAGTAGGCTACGGCAGCGCGGTGACGAGAGTGATGAGGACATGGACATGGAATTCTATCAAACCGCAGGCCCCAGCGCTTTGGAGATCATATTGTTAATGGGGCAGGTTATAGCCATGGAACGCCGATTCTGGGCCCGGGAAACAAGCACAGACTGGTGGGACCGCATAGTGTTGCAGGTGTGGGACGATTCCCAGTGGCTGCGAAACTTTCGCATGCGTAAGGGCACTTTCATGGAACTTTATAACTTGCTTTCCCCTGCCCTGAAGCGCCAGAATACCAAGATGAGAGCAGCCCTCACAGTTGAGAAGCAAGTGGCGATAGCCCTGTGGAAGCTTGCAATGTCAGACCACTACCGGTCAGTCGGGAATCAATTTGGAGTGGGCAAATCTACTGTGGGGGCTGCTGTGATGCAAGTAGCCAAAGCAATCACTGAGCTGCTGCTACCAAAGGTAGTGACTCTGGGAAATGTGCAGGTCATAGTGGATGGCTTTGCTGCATTGGGATTCCCTAACTGTGATGGGGCGATAGATGGAACCCATATCCCTATCTTGGCACCAGAGCACCAGGGCAACCAGTATATAAACCGCAAGGGGTACTTTTCAGTGGTGCTGCAAGCACTGGTGGATCACAAGGGATGTTTCACCAACATCAACATTGGATGGCCGGGAAGGGTTCATGACACTCGCGTCTTCAGGAACACTAATCTGTTTAAATGGCTGCAGCAAGGGATTTACTTCCCAGAACAGAAAATAACAGTTGGGGATGTTGAAATGCCTATAGTTATCCTTGGGGACTCAGCCTACCCCTTAATGCCACGGCTCATGAAGCCATACATAGGCAGCCTGGACAGTAGTCAGGAGCTGTTCAACTACAGGCTGAGCAAGTGCAGAATGGTGGTAGAATGTGCATTTGGACATTTAAAGGGTCGCTGGCGCACGTTACTGACTTGCTCAGACCTCAGTCAAACCAATATTCCCATTGTTATTGCTGCTTGCTGTGTGCTCCACAATCTCTGTGAGAGTAAGGGGGAGACCTTTATGGCGGGGTGGGAGGCTGAGGCAAATCGCCTGGCCGCTGATTATGTGCAGCCAGACACCAGGGTGATTAGAAGAGCACACCAGGAAGCGCTGCGCATCAGAGAAGCTTTGAAAACCAGTTTCATGACTGGCCAGGCTACGGTGTGAAAGTTCTGTTTGTTGAAAACCCGCCCCCTTGATTGACTCATTCCCTGTAAGCAAACCACCCTCTCCCCTTCGATCACAACTTGCTTTCAAAGGAAATAAAGTCACTATCGTTTAAAAATCATGTATTCTTTTTAATTGATTATAAACGTAGGGAGAGAACTGACAAGGTAGCCCGGGTGGGGTTTGGGAGGAGGATAGGAGGGAAGGAAAAGGCCACTAAAAAAGTTCAAAGTAATGACAGCCTTTTGCTTGGGTTGTCCTCTGGGGTGGAGTGGGAGGGTGCACAGAGCCTTCCCCTCCCCCCCCCCCCGCGCGTTCTTATACATCTGGGTGAGGAGGTTATGGAACATGGTGAGGGGGGAGGGAGGTTATACAGCGGCTGCAGCGGCACTCTGTGATCCTGCTGCCTTTCCTGAAGTTCCACCAGATGCCTGAGCATGTCCGTTTGATCACGCAGCAGCCCCAGCGTTGCAGCCTGCCATCTCTCATCTCGAGCGTCCCTCATGGCCTCACATTCACTGGCATCTTTCCTGTACTTTGATGCCGTGTCCTTCCACTCATTCAGATGAGCTCTTTCATTGCGGGTGGATTCCATGATTTCAGAGAACATTTTGTCTCGCGTCCTTTTTTTTAGCCGCCTTATCTGAGATAGCCTTCGGGACGGAGGAGGGAGGCTTGAAAAATTTGCAGCTGTGGGAGGGAGGGAGGGAAAAAAGGGAGAGAAGTATTTAAAAAGATACATTTTACAGAACAATGCTTATACTCTTTCACGGTGAACAACACTATTCACATTACATAGCACATGTGATTTTGGTACAAGGTCGCATTTTGCATCTTAATATTGAGTGCCTGTGGCTTTGGTGTTAGAGATCACAGACGCAGGTCCAGGCAACAGAATTCGGCTTGCATGCGGCCATGGTAAGCCATTGTCTTTCGGCTTCTGCAGCCTTAAAGCAGCGCCCTCCTTTCCCACATACCAAGCAAAGCCCGTTGAGTGCTGCGGTTTTCCTGTTAAGGTGCAGCAGCAGAAACCAAACTAACACCCCCCCCACCCAATTCTCTGGGACGATCGCTTTATCCCTCCCCCCCACCGTGTGGCTGGTATCAGGGACGATCCCTGCTAGCCAAACGCGAAAAGCTCAGTGCCAATGATCCACACACACACACACACACACACCGCTTGGCTAACTGCAGGGAAGGATTTCTTTTCAGCCACAGGCAAACAGCCCAGTAGGAATGGCCACCTCTGTCCCCTTAATTAAATTCCCGTATTTCAATCAGGTTACCATGAACGATATCACTCTCCTGAGGGTAACACAGCGAGATAAAGAACGGATGTTGCTTGAATGCCAGCAAACACCGGGACCATACGCTGCCAGGCTTTGTCATGCAACGATACCAGATTACTTGCTACTAGCATGGCGTGGTCAAGTGTCCTACCATGGAGGATGGAATAAGGCTGCACTGCCCAGAAACCTTGTGGAAAGGCTTTTGGAGTACCTCCAGGAGAGCTTCATGGAGATGTCCCTGGAGGATTTCTGCTCCATCCCCAGACACGTTAACAGACTTTTCCAGTAGCTGTACTGGCCGCGAATGCATCCCAAGTCCTCAGGGCAAATTAATCATTAAAAAACGCTGGCTTTTAAACCATGTTTTATATTTACAAAGGTACACTCACCAGAGGTCCCTTCCATGGCCTCATTGTCTGGGGGTTGGGAGGGTACTTCAGTCAGGCTGAGAAAAAGATCCTGGCTGTTGGGGAGAACGGAGTGCTGTGTGCGCTCCGCAAGTTCGTCGTCATCCTCCTCCTCATCATCTTCCCCGTCCGCAGAATCCTCAGGCATGGCTGAGATTACCCCCTCCTCAGAATCCACGGTCAGAGGTGGGGTAGTGGTGGCGGCCCCCCCTAGAATTGCATGCAGCTCAGTGTAGAAGCGGCATGTCTGTGGCTCTGATCCAGAGCGACTGTTTGCCTCCTTTGTTTTTTGATAGGCTTGTCTGAGCTCCTTAACTTTCACATGGCACTGTAGTGAGTCCCTATTGTGGCCTCTCTCCATCACGCCCTTAGAGATTTTTTCAAAAGTTTTGGCATTTCGTCTTTTGGAACATAGTTCTGCTAGCACAGAATCCTCTCCCCATATAGCGATCAGATCCAGTACCTCCTGTACGGTCCATGCTGGTGCTCTTTTTCTATTCTCGGACTGCATGGTTACCTGTGCTGATGAGCTCTGCGTGGTCACCTGTGCTCTCCACGCTGGGCAAACAGGAAATGAAATTCAAAAGTTCGCGGGACTTTTCCTGTCTACCTGGCCAGTGCATCCGAGTTCAGATTGCTGTCCAGAGCGGTCACAATGGTGCACTGTGGGATAGCTCCCGGAGGCCAATACCGTCGAATTGCGGCCACACTAACCCTAATTCGAAATGGCAATACCGATTTCAGCACTACTACTCTCGTCGGGGAGGAGTACAGATATCGATATTAAGAACCCTTTATATCGAAGTAAAGGGCTTCGTTGTGTGGACGGGTGCAGGGTTAATTCGGTTTAACACTGCTAAATTCAAGATAAACTCGTAGTGTAGACCAGGCCTAAGGTAAAAATGACAAACTACCAAAATGTTTTCCAAGGATTTTTAGTGGGCAAAAGACCCAATGAAAGGCGGAGGGGGAAGCCCTAAGACTACTGCTGAGCACAATTTTTTGGATGAAACTTTTTTTTTAATGCCAAAAAATGCACCTTTGGGTCAATCAAAATATTTAATAAATTCACCTGAATTTGTTTCATTGTTTTGGTTGGAAAAAAAAAATCCCAAAGAAGTCAAAAAGTTTCATTTGAACATGTTTGAAACAAAGCATTTTGACTTCAGAAATGACTTTTTGTTGCGGGTTTTTTTTTGTTTGTTTGGTTGGTTGGTTGGGTTTTTTTAAGAAAAAGGTTTAAAAAACTATTGAAAATGAAACTGGTCTGAAATGAAACTTTTCACCAAAAAAAAAAAAAGGGTGAGGCCACAAAACTGAAAAATCAGTTATTGGTGGAGCTACCTGTGACTGCTTCCAGCAGTGTGGTGTTTCCTAGAATGGGGGATTTAACACATGCCCCATGCTACTGTAGGCTGCATAGATTGACTGGGGATGGTATTTGACCCTGAGTAACAGCCCCAGAATGGCTCCTTTTCAGAGCCCTTAATCATATCCTGGGACTCAAATCCACATAGGAAAAAGCACACACCACCTCCTCTTTAACCAGCAAATCCCAGCAAAGGCTTGATGAGGTGGGGGTGGCATCCAGGTTCCTTCCCAAACAGAGTTTTGAGCTGGTCCAGGGTTAGTGAATGCACTCTTCCCTTCCCCTCTCCTTCCTCAGTATAGCAAGTTTCATAGTCAACAACCCGTTAAGATGAATGGAGCAGTTGTTGTTTGAGGCTCGCTGATACTCAGGCAGACATCGGTGAATTAGTTATGCTGAGTTCTAATTTCCAAGGCTTTCTTTGCCAAAAGACAAAAAGAAAGTTTGCAACCACTTGTGAAAGTTTATATTCTGACATCATCACATGACTCCAGGAACCAAGTCCCTAGGCAGAGGCCTAAGTCTTAAGTCTAGAATTTAGTAAAATGTATGTTTTAGTTGCCACACATTTAAAAACCAAATTAATTAGCAAATCAGTGTGTGCTATTACTGCTCTGCGCTATTTAGTGGGCTTCTAACCCATCTGATATAGGTTCTTATGCTGCACCCATCACGACAGACACCTTACATATCAAAGTGAGTGCACACAGTTCTGCTTCTTTCTCTCTCCTCTTGCTTTTTCAAGATGGGTTTATTTCCCATCCTGTGCCATGCATGGGTCCAGAGCTGATTAATGGTCCTTCCTCTGGCTTGTTGAGAAATGACTCTTGGATCCCTTCCAAGATCACTGATTTGCTGTCATGTCCCACAAATCTGGCACTCCTTGGTGGAGACATGAAAAATGACTCTTTGCCTTCCACGTGACGGCAGTGCTCTGGGTGAAAAATGCACGCTTTTCATGCCTGCTTACTCCTTGCCTTTGTGCACTCTCCTGATAAGCTGTGTCTACCAGAGCCCTCTCCTTAATCAAATGCACAGCTGGCCTGTGAACTGCTAGCCTAGAGCCCTCTCTACTGCTGAGCTCATCACCATCTGGACACCACGAGGAGAAGTCGGGGGAGGAGTTAAGTTGGATGAGTGGGGGTGGGAGAGAAATAATGTCTAATTTCTTTCCTGAAAGCTAGTTTCCAATGCAGAAAACCAAAATAAATAAATAAACCCACCAAGCATAGCCCAGTTACTTAACAGCTCTTTAAAATGCATGAAGCTTTCACTCCTTTTGGGCTATAAGTAAACTAATGTTTTCCAATTAAAGCAGGAAGGAAAAAGGAGGGGACCCAGAGAACTGCACTGAGGGCGGGAGTTAGACACACAATTTCTGACAAGAGGCAAATAATGGCACTTTTTCATCTTCTAATTGGATATATTAGTTCCAAAGCTTTTAATTTTTGTCTGTTGAATGCTCTTACAAAAATATCCAGAGCGACACTTCTAGCCAAGCATAGTGTTTTGATTACAACAAAAGGAAATAATGAAGATGTTAATGTTTTTTTTAAAGCAATCCTGTCCCCTCGGTTGATGAGGCTCAATGGCTTGTCCCTAAAAATAGACAGAAATGTTTGTGTTTAATTTCACTGTAAAATGTTTTAATTGAACTGACCTTTAAGCCACGTCTATACTAGCGAACTTGCAGCGGCACGGCTTTAGCGATGCAGCTGCGCTGCTGTAAGAGCGCTCGTGTAGCCGCACTATGGCAACGGGAGAGAGCTCTCCTGTCGACATAATAAAACCACCTCCACCAGTGGCAGTAGCTGTGTCGGTGGGAGAAGCTCTCCTGCCGACAAAGCACTGTGCACATGAGCACTTATGCCGGTGAAACTTGTTGCTTGGGAGGGTATTTGTTCACACCCCTGAGAGACATAAGTTTTGCTGACATAAGTGGTAGCGCAGACATGGCCTTAGTCCCCTGCAATGTTGAATCTCCAGACAGAATAGCTTGTTCATGGGAGCCCTGACCTTCCTCCTGCCCCCCAACCTCTTGCCCCAGCCCAGAGCTCCCTCCGACACCCTAAACCCCTCATTCCTGGCCCCACCCCACAGCCCTCACCCCTGTATCTCAATCCTCTGCCACAGCCCTGAGCCTACCCCAGACCCCTCAGCCCCAGCTCTGTAGCATTGTGGGCATCAACAATTTTCTTCAACTGGGTTGCCAGAAAAAAAGTTTGAAAACCACTGCTCTAGTATGTGGTGGGTACAGCTGCAGGGCAGGCACCCACTTTCAGTGACTCACCTGGCAACCATAGCAGAGAACCCAAAGGCCTTTTAGAAATGCTTTTCATGAGCACCCCCCCATCTACAACTCTACCCTACAATCCCTGCATGGAGGGTTTTGGTGAAAAGTGAGATAATCCTTTTCTAGAGATGAGCCTGAGCTATGACATTTATATTGATCCTAATATCTCCAAAGCTGGGGTGGGGGGTCAGATCTGGGATTTTGGTTTGGATCTCTCTCGCTACTGCTCTGCTATTTCCATTTAACATAACATTGTTTTTCTGACTTGAGGTCTGAGCCCTATCACTGTGATAGCTGAGCACTTCTTCCTCCTCCTTTGTTGCACAACCCAGCCCACCCCCACATTTTTATGATGAACAAAATCTTCCTCATTTCTGCTCTGCCTGCCTGTGATCTGCATGAGTGAAGCTGCAGGGGTGGGGGTGGGGGAGGTAAGAGTAGGTTGGTTTCTGCGAGTGTGCACTCCAGCTACAGAATGTTTTGGAGCCTGTGCTGTCTGAATCCTCTGCCACCTCCTCTCCCCATGTGGTCAGCTTCCGAGCCCTGAACCCTTGCTGCGTCCCTCTCTCTAGTCATTATGATTGTTATGATTGCCAGGAACATTTCTCACAGCAGAAATCAATAGGAGTAGTGGGTGCCCTGGCGACCCAGCTTGGTGCAGATCATTTTTGGGCGGATACAACTGTGGGAGCTGCCAAAGCTCACAGAGAATCTGTTGTGTCACTTTGTGCCTCTAACTAGGTATACTGAATTATAAATATGCATGATAGGATACAGCAGCCTTCTCAATCTCTCTGCGTAAGCATAGACTCATAGATATATAGGACTGGAAGGGACCTCAAAAAGGTCATCTAGTCCAGCCCTGCATTGAGGCAGGACCAAGTAAACTAGACCTTCCTTGACAGGTGTTTGTCCAACCTGTTCTTAAAAACTACCAGTGATGGGGTTTCCACAACCTCCTTTGGAAGCTTTTTCCATAGCTTAACCACCCTTATAGTTAGGGAGTTTTTCCTAATAGCTCCCTAAATTGCCCTTGCTGCAGATTAACCCCATTACTACTTCTCCTACCTTCAGTGGACAAGGCGAGCAATTGATCATCATCCTCTTGATAACAGTCCTCAATATATTGGAAGTCTGATATTAAGCCCCCTCAGTCTTCTGTTCTAAAGAGTAAATGTGCCCAGTTTTTTTTAACCTTTCCTCATAGGTCAGGTTTTCTAAACCTTTGATCATTTTTATTGCCCTCCTCTGGATAGTCTCCAATTTGTCTGCATCATTCTTAAAGTGTGGTGCCCAGAACTGGACATAGTACTCCACCTGAGTCCTCACTAGTGCTGAGTAAAGCAGGACAATTACCTCCCAGGTCTTACATCCAACTCTCCTGTTAATACACCCCAGTATGATATTAGTCTTTTTCTCATTTGTGTCCCATTGTTGACTCACATTCCATTTGTGATCCACTAGAACCCCCAGATCCTTTTCACCAGTACTCCTGCCTGGTCAGTTATTCCTGTTCAAGTATATGCTCAAACTGCAATCTCTTTGGGGAGGGGAGAACTGAAACTACAATAACTTACTTCTAGCAGGAACCTCTGTGCGGAGAATCGTGTAGCACTTTACAATTAACTAAGCCTCACGACTTGTTTGTGAGCTGGCTTAAGAATTATTTTTCCTATTTCACAGTAGGGGCATCTTAGGCAAAATGACTTGGCCAAGATCACAGTACAAGTCAGGAAGAGAATCCACAAGTCCTGACTTCTGGGCCACTCTTCTAAACACTAAGTCACATACGCTTGCTATAAAGAGGAAGGCTCACTGAGGGAGACCTTCAAAAGTACCTAAGGGCTGGTCTATACTTAGCCGCTAGTTCGGCGGCTGGAAATCGAACTTCCTGGTTCGATTTATCGCGTCTGGTCTGGACGCGATAAATCGAACCAGGAAGTGCTCGCCGTCGACTGCGGTACTCCAGCTCAACGAGAGGAGTACCGCGGAGTCGACGGGGGAGCCTGCCTGCTGCGTGTGGACCGCGTCTGAACCGCGGTAAGTTCGAAGTAAGGTATGTCGACTTCAGCTACGTTATTCACGTAGCTGAAGTTGCGTACCTTACTTCGACTTGGGGGGTTAGTGTAGACCAGGCCTAAGAGATTTAGAATCACAAGTTGGGAACTTGTGCTTCTAAATCCCTTAGGTGCTTTTGAAAATTCCCCCCACTATCAATATTTGCCATCTCTGAACATGATGGCGGAGGCTCATAGTGAAAAATATCTGTAAATTACTCCACATTAGTAGGTATGTACGAAAGCTGAATAAACACACAACTTGCAATAGCTCTGAGCCCAAAAGCTGTGTTTTCAAGCCCCAGGCTTGTGTGAGGTCCTAGTCTAAACTATATAATTAATTGCACTATTGCTTTCTACTGTATGGAATCTAATTTGTATTTCATAGGCTCTATATTGCTAAAAGCAAATGGAGAGTTCTTTAGCTCTGTGATCAAGGCCTGGGTTTTTAGAACTAGAGGATCAGAGTTCTATACCCACTATTACCAAGATGTTCTACATGGCAGTGGTCTGAAATTCTAGGTGACCATGAATATGTTACATAGTATGTTTTTTTACCTTTTTGAAACAAGTGGCTGCTGAGACCTGCCCGGGTGATTACACTGGAGATAATCATATACATGTGGGAAAGGCTGTGGGGTTTGCCACGCTGGATGGACTATTTGGTCACCAATTCTGGTAATGACCAGAACCTCAGGCTGATCCTCATTTGGGACTCTTTTCATTGCTCTGGCTTCCATGCCTCTCTGGGTGCCTGGGTGTATTTGGCATAATGGTGTTTAAACTTACTTAGCTCAGGCATGTCCCTATAGCTCTGAAGGGCTTCTGTGGTCCTCCAGGGCCATAGAAAAGGGAACAGGCTAGACAAGCCAATTTCAAAGGACTAGTGCTTGTCTAGCCTGCTTGGCTTTCTTCTTTATTGCTCTCTGAAGGAGTGTAGGCATCCTGCAGGATTGCAGAATGGAGGAGAAGCCTGGCTTGTTGTTCAGAGCGGGGCACTGGAGACAGGAGGCGTGGAGAGAAGGTAAGGACTGAGAGAATTGGATAAATTCATGGTGGTTAAGTCCATTAATGGCTATTAGCCAGGATGGGTAAGGAATGGTGTCCCTGGCCTCTGTTTGTCAGAGGATGGAGATGGATGGCAGGAGAGCGATCACTTGATCATTGCCTGTTAGGTCCACTCCCTCTGGGGCACCTGGCATTGGCCACTGTCGGTAGACAGGATACTGGGCTAGATGGACCTTTGGTCTGACCCGGTACGGCCGTTCTTATGTTCTTATGAGAGGGAGAATGGGCCTGGGGAGGGCCGTGTGACTGGGTCCAGAGCATTAAGGAAGAGACAAGAGCCCTGAGGGGAGCAGAGGAGAAGATTGAGGGGTGACAAGCAGGGATAAAAGGAATTGGGTGAGGGGCATGTTTGGATCTGCAATCAATAATCCAAGGGAATCTGTGGGTTTGCTCTTCTGGGGTGAAAGTTTGTTTTTTAAATTATAGTGTTTCTGGTTTCAGGGTAGCAGCCGTGTTAGTCTGTATCCGTAAAAAGAACAGGAGTACTTTTGGCACCTTATTGGTTTAACTGATGGCACTGACCTTTGCAATGACGGGAGCTAGCTGATGTGTATCGCCAATTGCACTTCCTTCAGCGCATGGCCTGCTTTGTTCAGGGCTCAGGGTGTCACTGAGGCCAGGGGACAGGAGAGTTGCTTGTCTGTGGGGCTTATCAGAGTAGAAAGAGGCCACAGGGCTCCCTAGGCCATGGAAATAGCTGCTTTTCAGGAGTAACCCTGAAGAAGAAATTTCTCCGTGTTTGTGAAATGAGAGAGAAACTGGCTTTTATTGGCTGCATGAGAGAGAAACTGGCTTTTATTGGCTGCATGAAAGGATCGTAGGGTAAATGTAAGGCTGGTCTCTGGGGCATATCCCCAGCTCAGGGGGCCCATGCACTGTCTCTGCAATGGCCATGGGCACAGGAGGCATTGGGAAAGGCTGGGCTGGAAATGGAGTGTGGGCGGGTTAGACGAGGAAGAGAATGGAAGGGGATGTGGGCAGGCAGACCTGACCCCTGGCTTTTCTGTACGAGTGCAAAGCCCCATAGGGACTACTGAGAGGTAACCTTAGTCTGCATCAAAGATGGCACTGGGGTCTCTGAAGTTTCTCTGTCCCTGTGCAGGTGCTGGGATGAATTTGGCCTTATTAGTTATAGTAATTGAGACAACAGGTGGAGAGAGGAGTGAAAAGAATGAACATAGCATTTTTAAATGCCTTTTTTAAAGGAGGACAGAGAGAGGGGAAGATGGATTGAGCCTTGGGGTACGTCTACACTTACATCCGGGTCCGGATGTAAGCAATCGATGTTCTGAGTTCGATTTATCGCGTCTGGTTAAGACGCGATAAATCGATCCCGGATCGATCCCGGAAGTGCCCCGGATCGATCCCGGAAGTGCTCGCCGTCGACGCTGGTACTCCAGCTCGGCGAGCGGAGTACGCAGCATCGACGGGGGAGCCTTCCTGCAGCGTCTGGACCGCGGTAAGTTCGGACTAAGGTACTTCGAATTCAGCTACGTTATTAACGTAGCTGAATTTGCGTACCTTAGTCCAAAGTGGGGGGGTTAGTGTAGACCAGGCCTTGAGGAAAAGAAGGATGGTATTGTGGTTAAGGCACTAGACTGGGACTTGAGCAATATTCAGTTCCCAGCCCTGCCACAGAATGCCTGTGTGACCTTGGGCAAAATCACTTAATTGTTGCGCCTTAATCTCCCGCTCTTTAAACTGGAGATAATACTTCCCTACCTCATGGGGGTGTTGTCAGGATATAAGATTGTGTGGTGCTCAGATAATACAGTGATGGAACTTGGCCAGATAGACCCTAATATGGCTTTGGAGACACTAGAAAAAAAAAAAGAGTAGAAACAGTGCCCTAAATATCAATTCTTGTAAGTGGTGCTTTTAGCTGTAGTATCAGAGTGGACACAGCATCCCTAAATAAAGGCATTTAAACCATTCTGTTTCAGAGAATATAGATGGAAAGAACACACGTTCAGTCCTTCCTCCCTGGGCTAATGCAGGATTGTTCTCCTTGCACTACTTTTGCTGTCAAGTCTAGTGTGACTGACCCAACCAATGGCGGCTTCCAGTATTCCCCTTGAGCATTTCTTTTGTGGTTGAACAGACCTCCTAAGTGTTTGGAAATTATTCTGATATTCTCCCTAAACTTTACTGAAGTTGATGCCTTCAACTTTGCAGTCCAGGAGAAACTGGGAAGAAGTCTCCCCAGATGAACTTACCACCAGCTCTGGGCATTTTCTCGCCTGGTCTCTGACATACACAAGTGTCTGCATAAAAGGAAGGCTATGCAGACATGGTAAGATTTAGCCATTGACCTTTTGCAAAGTATTGTACGAAAATGATGGAGAGGGCGGAAAATATCAAAGTCTCTCTACATCAAAGGCAGAGAGAGAATCTGTGGTTAACATAGGCAGATATGGGGCAATCCAGTGGAAGAGAAGGTATCTGAATTTGCAGAAAGTCCTGGCATCCCCTTGTCCGGAGCCCTATCAATCTTGCCGTGGAATGTGACAGGCAAGGAAAGCCGAAGAGCAGGTGAAAGATTCTGAAATCAAAAGACTTTGAAAGCTGGATCAGAGGGAGAAGCACAATTTTCCCATCTGCTTTGAATTTATTGCTGCTAATGTGGAAGCAGCCTCTGGTTTGAATGAATGTGTTAGACCAAAGGGGTCATTTAACATTTCCATCATTTTCAGGAGAGGATAACAAAGGCTCGCTTTCTTATTTAACTCCTTCTTTACCAAACAGGTACAAATCAACAAGTTAAAATAGTGAAATTGGGAGCAGAGGAAAAATTGTTCAGCCTTTTTTTTTTTTTTTATTTATTTTTTTTTTTTTAACTAAAAGGCTATATTGTGTTTGGACTCCCAGTTCTGTCCAGCTCCACAATCATCCCCTCTTGAGTATACTTACTCCCCTTGGACAAAAAATGTGACTGGACCCCAGACTGTATTTTAATAGCAACTGATGCCTCTATGGCTAAGGCACATGCAAATACCTAGCTCCAAATCTAGGAATTAGTTGGATTATCTGACTACACCACATATAAAAGACTTATGGCTGTAGCTGGGGTCTCTGTGTCAGAATCTCAGCTCATTAGGAGACAGTGGGTGGCTCATGGGATTCTGGGCAAGATTGTCTAGGTTGCTGATTTGAATCCAGCTTTGTTATGCGTAGCGATCAAATGTACCCACTTGATGTTTCTTTCAGTGACCTATGTGAAATAAATTGATGGCTCTCAGTCCAGTTTCTAATGGCCAGATATCTATGAAAAACAAATGGAACGAAACAAAACAAGCTTCAGGGAAGAGGTCAAGCATTGAATGAGCCATGTCTGCTGAACTGCCTTCAGACCCAAAAGAAGTGATGGCCCTGCCAGCTCAAGGTTGAGGCACGTTGCAGGGTGACGGTGCTGTGTGGGAAGCTTGTGTGACACAATGTGCCTGCTTCCTTAAACACACTGCTGTCATTGGCAGTGGATCACGCTCAGGGCCTTCAGCTCCAAACCACAAGCCCATGGCTGGTGGCTGAACGAAAGAGTAGCAGGTTCTTATCCTCAGTCTAGGTCAGTCACTAGAGGGAGACATGAAAACACACATTCACCTGGTGTCTTATATGCTCATTCTGGGCCTTTGAGGTCTCATGTGGGGTGCTGTTTTGTATTGAATTCCTGACCATATATAGACATCACTTGTCATCAGCAAGGATTCAACCCAGGATCCTCAGCATGACTTCTTGCTCCTTGTACTATAAGCATTTATATCCAATGCCCTCTTAGAAGTTGCTCCTTTAGTGCAGGTGATGGGGGATTGTGCATACAGTGCTCTAAGTCCTAGGCACCAAAACCTCCTGATGACCATGGTGTCTGTACAGTCTGGGTTTCTTACACTTGCATTGCCGCTGCATGTGTTACATGTGTTCTGCTCAGACAGGACTGCAGACTGCATGGCTGTGTATCCAGCACTCAGACTGACTTTAAAGAAGTAAAGAAAAAAAATCTCCAAATACATTAGTTTTATATATATCTATATAAACTGCTAATCATTCTGTGGATAAATTACATCTAGGCCCCAAATCCCCTTCAAGTTTGATGCTGTCACTGTCAGCAGAAGTTATATGAAATGCTACTGCTCTTTTCTCTCCATATATTAGACCTTCTCTCTCCCCCAACCTCCCCGCTACGTTTCCTAAGCAACGGGAACTGCATGGTGGTTTGGCTAGGCAGCAGATAAGGAAGGCGGTCAAGCCAATGAGATTTCGTCAGAACTGATTTTAGGTCTCATGCTGCTCATGAGTATTAAGGAAAAGATCCCTCAATGTTGAAATCAGAAGCTTTGTTATTTTTAATAACGTTTGGCTTTTTTTTTTTTTTTTTTGGTGCTCCCCAGTAATCGCTGTCAGTTGCGCTAAATGCTGGAGCCGTCACATTCTATTTGCCTTGGCTACTTCTAATAGCATTGCGGACATGGCGGCCAAAGACTAGAGCCATGGCAAGCTGCTCTCTGGGGTTATGAACCCTG
This sequence comes from Terrapene triunguis, assembly GCF_002925995.2. Taxonomy (NCBI): domain Eukaryota; kingdom Metazoa; phylum Chordata; order Testudines; family Emydidae; genus Terrapene; species Terrapene triunguis. The sequence continues at coordinate 23,104,442 of NW_020664447.1, forward strand.
CTCAGAGCTGAACCACATACAGTTCTAGGCTGCTGCATGTCCAAGAGACTAAAGCAAAATTTGTGACCTAGCAGAAAAATCCAACTCTTCAGAGGAGGGGACCCTGCAAGAGGGAATGTTGGCATGAGAGTGGAGTGGATGAATCAGTGAATCTAAGAACTTGTTTTTTTGCTGGCCGGGGGACTGTGTTAGAACTAGAGAGGTTTGAGGGCTCACGCTGCAAAATTAGACTCCAGATCTAGGTTTTGAACATTTCAAAGTTCAGATCCAGGTTTTTGTTCTGCCAGTTACAGGAATAGAGGCCGACTGCAAAAATCAGTTCTGGATTTCGGTTTGGCTCACCCACAAGGAGTGATGTGTGCTCAGATCTGGGGCTTGTGTGGGCCTAGTGAACCCCTTTCTATAAAAATGCGCTTAAACAGAGCTCATGCTAACGTAATATAGATGAGTGGAGTGGGAGGTCTGGAGGGGGCACAGGCTGGGCCTTAATGCAGCACTTATTGTCACAGGATTTCCAACCTGGCTCGAACCTGGCAGTACTACGTATCTGACAAGGATCCAGTTCTTGTGAAATTTCAAGAACCAGGATTCTTCTCTGGAACTTTGAGGGTCACTGCTCATTACTCCAGACAGAATTTCAAGTGGTTTTGTTTATTATTATTTTATTATTATATAAAATTAATGCTCTGTCACCATATTTTCTTCTCTAGTCCTTTGTCATCTTTGTGCTCAGATACTATGGTGCCCTAGAAATACCTAACGCTGGTCCAGGACTGGGGCTGCTAGGTGCTACTGCTGTACAGATAATAAGTAATATCTGGCAGATAGTTGGAACAGCTAGTTGGGACGGAAAAGTGAGAATTACTTGAGCCTAAAACAAAAAAATGAAACCACCCTTTTAAGCTTCATTCAAAAATAAAGCCATATGTTGGGATCAGACTGAGGCATATCAAGATTTCACTGTTGAAACTAATTAAACTAGGAGAGCAAGGTTAGCTCTCTACTCCTGACTTACCACAGGAGGCCAGCTCATTGATCTTACATTCGTCTGAAAAATTATGAAGTGTTTCCCCATCTTTTTCTTCAGTTATTTGTCTACCTGAGTACCAGGATAAGCAGTCATAGGGAATCCATCCAACACTATCTAGAAGCACTTTTGTAGCCAATATGGTTGCTTATGATGTAGCATATCAAGTAGAAGAGACGTCCCAGAAGTGGATGACAGATGCTGTGGCCACTGGTTTTGTAATGGTTAGGACTATGCTTTTAAGGAGGAGTGTTGGGAATTAAAGGAACACTCAGTTTTCAAGGACATTTGATCTACTGGGAACGTTTAGACCAGGAAATTTACAGTGTTGATAATGTAACAGGATTAAAGCTCATTGCTCCTGATTCCATCAGGATAAGCACAATTTAGTTGCCAGCTATTAGCTAGAGTGCAAAGCCCTTGCGTGGCAGTTTATTCTCTTATTTGGAGGGCTTACTGTTCACTTCCTGTGTTCTTGCTAAATTTCAAATATTGACTGACTATTGGCAATTTAAAGCACTGTCTATCCTTGAAACCTCATCCCTGAACTGATCTTTACCTAACCACTCTCTAATCCATTCTAGACAATAAGAGCGGAGTCACCAGCCATTGCAGAACTCAGTGGAGGGAAGTCTACCCTCCCAGGATTTCACTGAACTAGAATTTGTGGTCCTGTTTTAATTCAAGCTGGTCCCTCTGGTAAACTACAGACATTTGTGCCCTGGAATAATCATTTGTGGACTGTCTAGACTAGCATTTACAGCAGGATTATTTAATGCAGGTTACTTTGCAATCAATTAACTCTTGCTAAAACAGGACTACAAACTCTAGTCTATGCAGCCCCCAGCCCCAAAGTCTGCCATCTGCTGTCACTGAGGCCTGCTGGCTGATATTTTAAATCTCATTCCTTTATAGCGAAGAGCATAACAAGAGCTCCTCTCCCTTGCTCTTCTTCTAATGCTCCGAGTGACGAATAGGAAGAAAAGCTGCAGTAATCAGAGCATTATTGATGCTGTCACTCCCTAATAACTCCTCCTGCCAGGTGACTGGAATACCACAGTGTCTGCAGTAATGTCATGTAGACACACAAAGCTGGGATTAACATCAAAGAGCTGCAGCACTGGGCTTCAGTGGCAGGCTTGCCCTTCAAAGCTTTCTTCAAACTGGCAGAAAATGTGCTAACAAGGCTGAAACAGAGCTTCTGAGACCAAAAAAACCCCAAAACAAACAAACAATCAAGCTGTGGAAGATGTTTTGGGTTTTTTAAAGTAGACACGCTTATTCAACCACTGCCTGTAATGTGGAGAACTGTAAAAAGAACCATCTGCTTTGTAGAGCACTTGGAGATCTCCTGCTGGAATGTGCTATATAAGAGCAAAGTATTATGATGATTTATTATTATTAGTGCTATTGGAGGTGCCATTTTATGGTCATGAAAGATCCCGTGAAAAATCAGCCTGAGCTGAGCTAAATTAGGTCTCCCTTAGGTGACAGTAGTAGATCCCTTATCCTCTCCATGGGCCAGCCCCATCTTAGAGCAATATCATTTACACATTACAACAGGAACAAAGCTACACTGCTGTGTTATAACAGGGTGCCCCAACAGGGTACATGTAGGAATGGAGACAGGTGCTAAGGTACTGAATGGCTATGGTGACTTCCCTGGTGCAGCCCAGCTAATGGGCAGAGATTTCTTATTAGGCCTTTTTCATCCCTGATGGCTGAGACTCGTCCGTTCATAACCTAATCGGGTTTCTTCCCCACCCTCACGTTTCTGCTTCTTCCCCTTTTCATGTTCATACAGGTCTGAGCTAAGCATCACTCCATACATGGGCATAGACAATGCTTATGTCTGCAAACTCCGCTGAAGCCCCATGCTCAAACAGCACAGGAGAAGACCCTTAATTGAACAATATCCCCTTTAAAGCTATAAAGAGGCCACACTGCCCATATTGCATACAGTCCTACAGTAAACATGTAGAGGCTTGACAGCCTCGCAGAAAATAAAACAACCCAGTGAACAGGGACCCAGCTGTGAAAACAAAACTTCACATCAGTAGGGTTCACATCCATCTCTAGGGTCGATTAATTCAGAGGTGCCAAAAATTCCTTCCAGCTGTGCACAGACTTGCACAGACATGCACAGTTGGCTTGGATAGAGAGATGCATAGGAATAGGGGACATTGATGTACCTGAAATCTCCTCTACGCCCCTTGAATTCAGCTCCCCACTGGCCAAATCTACAAACTGAGAGGCAAGTTTTAAGAGCATTGGGCCATCTCAGTGGGGAGCCAAGTCCTGGGACCTTCCTCTGATGAAAGCAAGCAGGGTTTCACCTGGCATATTTCAGACTGAGACAGGACAGCAGGGGGCTCTTAAGAGATGTTAAAGACATGAGCTGCTCTTTCATTGTGGCCTGTGTTCACAACAAACACATTTTCTTGTAAAGGGCTCGGTTTTCAAAGGAGTGAGCCATAAAGGCAAACTTTTAAAGTGGGCCAGGGAGAAGGAGGCCATGCTCTAAGCTTCACATACCAACAGAACACACATTTCCTTTGAAGAGGATTATAATAAAGTTTCAGATTTTAGTCTGGGTCAAGACTTGTTAAGCTTGTTTTGAAAGCTGTCTAGTGCTGTGCTCTAAGGGCCAGATTTTTAAAGGTATGTAAACATCTAACTCCCGGTGAAATAAAATAAAATAAAATAAAAATCTGGCCCTAAGGCACAGCAAACATTGATACATTCTGCAAACAGCCATTTTCTTGGTAGCTGGCAAAGATAATTTCAGGCTGTCAGATAAGTAAATGGGAGGGCACTAACATAGGATCTTACAGTGCTAATGCCTTTTCTCAGCTAAATAACAATACCTTGTACTCTTATCAGCACCTTTGCCTAAAGACCTCAAGAGGACTGACTAACGTGAATCACTTAATTGTCCCTGCTCCCCTATGAGGTAGGTAGGTCTCAGTATTACACCCATTGTACAGAAAGGTAAACTGAGCACAGAGCAGTTAAGTGACTGGATGGCAAAGCTGAGGATAAAACTCAGGAATCTTGACTCGCTGTCCCACCACTAATCACTAGATGATGCTGCCTCCCCAGAATTCCTATTACTAGAGATAGCTGCATGTGTGTTCAGTTTTGTGTTAAGAATGGCTACCACCTGTGACCAGGATATTTAACTTGAAGTGATTGCTTCCAAAACTTTCCCCCTCTGCTGAGAACTATCAATGAATTGAATTCATTACCTGAAAGTCCAGTTCATTTTCAATCAATGGCAAACTTCATAGCTCCTGTTATTGCTTATACAGAGAGAAGGTGATATTGGTATGATTGTTACCTTAATATAAATTTCTTGACATAAAGGGATCATTCTTAAACCCATCAAGCAACAGACAGGAAACCTTCACAACCTCTGGATGGCAGTCAGGGTACAGTATGATAGACAGCAGTGGGGAAAGGAGCAATATTAGCCAAAGATGCCAGGGCATACTGCTGCTCTTACAAAAAGTGCCTCGGGATCTGGGAAGCAGACAGGACTTTGAGGCTGATTTTTGAGAAGTGGTGAGCATCTGACATTCCAGCCAAAGTCCATGGAAGCTGTGGTTGCTCAGCACCTTTGACAATCAGGCTTTCTTTACAAGGTGTCATCACACATGCACATTCACTTAATGTTAATCTAAGGATGGATGAGGGACCGAGTGGGCACGCTATGACGGGAAACCTGCAGATGTAAATTGTCTAGTTAGCTGAAACCTCATCCTGCGATAATTAAGCTATCCCTACTTCACGTTACAAACAGGAGGCAAAGGACAATGTTATTTTGAGTATAGCATCAACAGGGTGCTTTGGCATTTTACAGACAGATACAAAGACAGGGTCTTTGCCCCAGAGAACTTACAGTGCAGAGAGAGAGTGCAGAAACACAGTAGAGGAGCAGCGTGATTAGAATGGTGCATCTTAGGTCAGCCACAGCTTTTGCTTAGGTTTTTATTTTAAGGAGTAAAGCTTTTTCAGTGTCCGTTCAATATTTGTCTGAGGAGAGGGGCAAAGAAAAAAGGCAGAAACATGTGCAGCTTCCATTCTCCTGCAAGGGTCTGTGCTTTATTAGGAGCTACAGTACCACACCCAGACCAGTGCAGTTTTGTGGGTACCTGCTTTATTTTGTTACTATCAGCCAGAATTTCTCATCTGGCAAATAACACCAAATTGAAAAATGAGGTGACGGGAAAGCAATGGGTAGAAACTGTAAATAGGAATGTTCACAATGGTGCTGTCTTACATAGGAGTGTTATTGGCATTTGATGTTTACCATCTGTCCCCTGGAAAAGAAAAACATCCTGAGAAACAGGACGTACATTCTCCACACTTCTCCCTCACAGTAAAAGTAAAAATGAGGAAATATGGGCTGATTTAAAATACATTACTGAGATTAACATTCCTAGCTTTCTTAGATTTCAGTGTGACCCTCTGATTATTTATCTGTTACCACATCCCTGTTTTAATAAAGCATATTTTCCTCCTGGTAATATCTAGGTCAGACTTTCATGATTCTCCCTGCACCTCCACCTGCCTGGATTAGCAGACCACAAAGTAACAGCTGCCATTATTGCTGCTGGGGCCAAAATAATTAAGAGCTATCTCCCTACTAGGAGAAGAAGGGCATCCAAAATGATGCAGGAATATTCCTGGGGAAAAGGCACTAACTTCCTAGGACCCTGACCCTGTCATAAGCTCCGTGCAGGCAGAACCCTGTTCCCATGTGGAGCACGTTGCAGGACTGACATCTAGCTGCTTGCTTAGCAAGCCTTACTGACGTGCATAGGGTTAAGTTTAGAGCAGATGAAGGAATTTGCCTCTAAGTTTATTGGCAAGGAACTGCGGTCACTCTTTTCTGGAGCAATGAGTGAGGATAATTCATTAGGATGAGGTGGGTATTTCAGACTAGGTCAATTTGCTGTCAGTGCAGGTGGCAGGCAGTGATGTACCACCATCCTTATCCTTTAGGTTTCCATGTTCGTACCAATAATTTATGACATGGCCCAAAGTCTCAAAGCACCATTGGGATTTATTATTTCTTTTAAAAAAGCTCACTCCGAGGCCCAGATCTTATATGCAAAGTTTCATTCTGCATTTTATTTTGCATTGCTGAGTTATAACCCCCTAAATTACAAACAGAAGCCCTGGCAGACTCTTGCTAACAGCACTAATGGATGCTATTATAAGTCTACCGCTCGTTGGCACTGAACCTTCGCCATCTCATCTGCATAAAGGGACGCTGACAACTTGAAAAATCGCATTTCTGTCTGAAAAAGCGATACTTTTGTTACAAATAATACCTCCGAAACTGGAAGAGATAAGGATAGGGTGGAAATGTATTGAATGCTATTCAGTTTGTTTACTTTGTGTGTTTGGCAGCACTTTGTGTCATGTCTGTTCCACTGTTATGCTGATGCGCAGTTGTGCTTCCTGTCCCCTGTGCTAGCGAGATGACTTCCTTCCTGCACTGCTCTAGGGAGGATTTCATGCACTCTGTGTCCCAGGCCCTGCACCAATAGCAGCAGCAACGCTGAAGCTGAAAAGGCAGCAAGCAGGTGGAAATGTGCCCAGAGAGGAAGTGGAGTGGGAGGAGAGGTGCGCTCAAGCATGTTTCTCTTGAGTTGGTTTAAAAGATCTTGGTAATATTGCAGAAGAGCAGAAAACCCCTTTGAATATTATTGTACAGACCTTTTGTAAATGTCTGTTCATGCTGTTATTTAAAGGGGCTATATCAGGAATTTGCATTGTTTGAAACTCACTCATTTAAAAAGATTTCCAATTTTCAGTGTATAACACTGTTACTGTCTCTTGGGGTGCCAAAGCTGTCCCGGGCAGGATCTGCGTCAAACACAGAAGGAAGGATTCACACTTGGCATGAATCCTTTTCCATTAAAAAGGCAAATGACTGGCGAAGTGTTCTACTGACAGGCATCGGCTCCCTCCTGTTCTGCCAGCCTCCCCTGGAATCTGCTCAAATGCTGCGGCCCACAAATGTGCTCACACATGACAGGCCTTTTGCGAACCAGTGAATAATCTCCCCTTCACCCCTCTTCTTCTGCCAAAGTAAGTGGCTCTGTTTAGGCTGTGGCAGGCACCTGATTCATCCCAGCCTCTCATAGCACCAGCCCCAGACTGTGCCTTTCTACAGATATACTGGGATGATGGATCAAATAAGAAGGCCAAGTTCGCCATCTTCTGGGGAAAACATGCAAGCTCCCTGAGAGACAAGGGGAGTGAGGTAATCTTTTAGTGGACCAACTTCTGTTGGTTAAAGAGACACATTTTCAAGCTACACAGAGCTCTTATTCAGGTCACTGCAAACAAGCTACCTGGACAGTTGGCACAAACATGTATTCATTCATTCCTACCATTCATTCCCTCACTCCTGTTCAGGGCTGGTTTAACCCATCACTGGGCCATTGGCAAACATACACTTCTGGGTCCCTTTACTGGCCAGCTAAGCTAGCTGCTCCCAAGCAGTATGTATGCAGGTATATTAACCCTGTCCTTGCTGGCACAGCTGTGCTAGTGCTCTATTAACCCAAGCATGTCTGGCTCCTGATGCACAGATGTTGCTTACTTAATCCTCCCCTACCCAGGTCAGTGACTAGCTCCTGCTGCACAGACACTGCCTTATTGACCCCCTTGTGACTGCCCTGCCCAGGGCTTCTGGCCACTCCCCTCCCAGCTGGCTGCCCCATATGGGCACTCACTGCAGCTCTCCGTACATGTAGCAGTTCTTGAGGCTGTCATCGAGCGAGTCTGGTGTGCAGAGCAAAGGGGACATGGTTTGCTGGAAGGGGAAACCCTGGTGCAGGATCCAGCCCCATGGCAGCAGCGAGGAGGAGCAGTGCTGACCAGTGTTCCTGCTAATTTTTCCCACGCATGTGCAGAATGAATTTTGTTATGTGCACTAATATGAAGAGGAGGTGATGTGTGACACATCACCTCTATATTAGTGCACATAATAAAATTAATGTGGCAAGGGTGGGGCCGAGGGGTTCGGAGTGTGGGAGGGGACTTAGGGCTGGGGCAGAGGGTTGGAGTGTGGGGGGGTGAAGGCTCTGGCTGTGGGTGCAGGCTCTGGGGTGGGGCCAGAGCTGAGGGGTTTGGGATGCAGGCTGCCCCAGGGCTACAGTGGGGAGAGAGGACTCCCCCAAGCTCTCTCTCTCCACAGCAGCACCTGAGCTGGAGGGGAGAGGTGCTTCTCCCAGCCGCGGCAGCTCCAGGGCTGGGGGGAGGCATCTCTCCCCACTGCAGCCCTGAGCGCCTGCAAGGTGCTTAATAGGCTGCTGTGTGGCCTTTAGAGGGAACTTAGGTGCTGACTGCCCCATTGTTCACTTAAATTTGACCCGGCAGCTCCTCCCTCATGGCTGCTGGGCCAAATTTGAGTGTGTGGCATTGCTGGTGCCCAAGGTCACAGCACCATTCAGGTTGCCCCCCCCCATCCCAAATTTGGGCTGTAGGCACATGCCTCCTTTGCCTATGTATTAATCTGACCCTGCTCCTGTTAGCATATTCATGAGAGAGGTGTGGTCTGAGGACAAAACCAGACATTAAAGTCTGCTGTATTTTGGTGCTAGCTCTGGCACTGCTATGCTCTGTAAACTTGGGCAAGCTGCAGACCCTGTCTGTGCACATATCCATCAAATGTTGGTTAGCATCCTTACCTAGCTATCTCATGGGCGCAATATATCAATGGGTGTAAAACTCAGTGTTCTTATTATGCACAGGTGCATCATTAATGTATTCCAGCAGCAGCTTCAGAAATGTCAGTGGATATATGTGTACTTTGTCAGCCCACGAAATGAAGAGTTATGCGGAGATGCTGCTGTAACCACAGAACAAAGCAGGCTTCCCCTACATTTAAAGTGGCAATGACTGGAAGTGGTAACTAGCAAGTGCACCTCTTTAGAACACATGGAAAATCAGGAAATCCACAGTTGCTCAGCCGGCATAATGATTATTTATGAATGGACTAATTCATTTTACTAGTGTATTATTTATAGATAAATATTCAAGCCATGATTTTAACAAATGGATGCAGACAGTTAGGCTCCCAAGTCAGCACTTAAATAAGTGCCCTGATGTTCAAGGGCCGAGCATCCAGCACCACCCATTGTCTTTCAAATCGTATTGGAAAAATCTCAGTTCCTTGTCTCTAGTTTTTAATTTGTCTCTGCTGTTGGGGAGGAAGTATGGTCTAATGCGTAGTGCATGGGCCCTCAGACATGCTGGGCTTCATTACCAGCTCTCTCATTGACTCCTTGTGTGGCCTTGGGCAACATTCCTTATGAAAACCCGTGAAAAAAATGCAGAAATTGGGCTTGTTTTTGGCTTAATTGGCTTGTGAGTTGCTTGCTGGTTAGTTTTTGGCTTGTTGCTTGATTGGCTTGTAACTTGTTGCAGCTTGTTGCTTCTTTTTTTTGATCGGCTCCTGGCAAGCAGAGACAGGGGGGCGGGGGGAGAGAGTCAGGGGTGCACAGCAGGCCCACCACAGTCCCAGACTGCACGCCGGGGGGATCTAGTCACATAGAGTATTGGGGTTCTTAGGGATGGGCTTGTTTTGGCCTTGTTTTGAAATGGGATTAGCTTGCTTTTTGGCTTATTGTGAAAGTCGGGGTGCCATGTGAAAGTTGGCAACTGTGCTCAATTTACTCATATGTATAACTGGGACAATAATTCCCAATGCACCTGCCTCTGAGATGTGTTTGTGAGGCTTAATTCTTTAGTATTTGTAAAGTGATTGGCAATACCTGAATCAGTGCTATCATCACCATATTAGTGCTAGTAGATAACGCTGTAGAACATTTTAGGATACAGCATTAAGGGGACGTATAGTATTGCCTGTACTTGTACAGAGCTTGCTAGCACGGTGACATCTCTGATGTGCTTATTGGAAAGCAGAAAACCTATAGAAGGTTAAATTATATAACCTTAATCAAGTTACATCTAGGATGTGACAGCTATTCAATAAGCAAGGCCCAAGTGGCGCTAGTATTAACCTTCTATATAAAAAGAAATCAGCCAACCACCTACGCAAAAGCTGCCCAGAAAGAAAAATGTGCAGAGGTTAGTGTAATTACTATACCATGTAATTAAAGTTTCTAATGCCAGCAAAGGTGCTGCGGTTGAAGGCAGTGTCACTTGTAGACGAGCTGGAGGCTGAACAGTCAGTCGCTGGCATAGTGTTCAGAACCAGCCACCATGCAGAGCACAATCTGGCTCTCTTGGAAGTGAGGGTGCTTTCATTTGAATGAGTTCTCTTCTGAAGGAGCTATTGTCCTCAAACGAGAGGACTGAAAAATCAGTGAGTCTCCCTCTTATAATAAAGGCCCCACACTAATTCAGTAACATGAAATAACATGTTTAAGTGTTCTCATCAGGAACCCAAAAATCTATTCTGAGGGAGCTTATACCACGAAAGGCAGTGTGATCAAGGGGCTGGAAAAGAGGCTTCTGAGCCAGGACTTGCGGGTTCTAGTTCCCGCGCTGCCAATGATTCATTAAGACCTTAGGCAAACCACTTTACTATTCTATGCCTTAGTTAAGCCACCTGTATATTATTTCCCTGAATTAATTAGTGCTTGTAAGAACTGAGACCCTTTTCTACGTGCTAAAGAAGTGCAAACTGTCATCAACTAAAGACGGGCCTGAGCTGCAGAGTTCAGTGGTGTTCAGATCCATGGTTTCTATTGGGCACATTATAGAACGAGGAGCCTACATGAAGCGTGGATCTAGATCTTGGGTCTCAACTGTTCTCTTTCCCCACAAAACAGCATGAGGGAGTTTGAATGAGATTTTGCCTCAGGCCCATCTCTAATAACATCCATGAGATGGGAGAGGGCAGGAAAGATGAGACTCATTTGATCTGATACGTCACTCCAAAAGGAGGAAAGAGACAGCTAAAGGATCAGCTCTGTCTGAGTAAGAGCCAAAAAGGGGAACAATCCTGAACCTGCCACCCAACCAATACAGAGAGCAGGTGTCACAGCGAGACAGAGGGAACGTGTCTGGAAAGAAACGAATGTATTCAGAATAAACCTGAAGTCAATCAAGTAACTGGTTTATTTTTTCTTTTATTAAAAAGATTTATTTTACATGAAGATGTTACTTGGCCTTTTGGGGGTACAGGTACCAGCTGTGGTACACACAGTTGCTACTGATTCTTTACCATCTAAATCTCTCTTCGCACCTTTTTTCGTTCTGCAGGGAAGACAAAGCCTAAGTCTATTAAACCCAACATGAGAGAGCAAACCCCACCTCCCTTTCTTTTCAGCCAGAAGGAGGAAATTACTTGCTACTAAAGATGTTCCAACCCAGTTACTTACAGTGAGGTGCCCAGACTAGTCATTTTGCAAATAGTAATATGGAGTCGATCAGAAGGGAATGCACCGCAACATAATTGCCCTATTTCAAAACATTATCCTATAATAACGATCTGTAGCCTAGCTGTGCCTCATTGAGAGGGGGAGAGAGAGATACATACAGCATGCACCTCAGGACACACACCTTCAAGAGAGAAGCACTCTTGTTGTCTGGTAACGCTGGAAGCCAGCCCATCAGCTATCCTCAATCTTTTCGTCCCTAATCTCAGGGCAGGGAAACAGCGTTTGCTCCACTGGCTGCTGCTATTTCCCATTACAACCCTTGTGATTAAGCCAGGCTCTGAGCCTTTAAATCCTTCTCTGAATGGGAGACCAGTTTTTGTTCGACAACATTAGTAAAATGCTTTTGGCACCAGAGCAAGTGCACACTGAAGCGTCTGCTTTTGGAAAACCGTGTTATCACCTCCCCCACCCCAACAAAAAAAATCAAACCATTTTTAAATATTGTTTGGTAGAGAAAGAGAGAGATACCAGTCTGTAAGATATCAGAGCTCTATTTGTAATACAGGAGAGTTCCTTTCCAGGTACAAATGGCAGGTGAAATTCACATCCCAGGCATTCATTTGTTTGCTACTGCAGAGAGTTGGTCTCGGATCCTTCCCAGACCATCTAACATAGTGTCTAGGGTTTCTTTATTCAGCTCCACAGTCACTGCAGAGATCACAGGGTTATCCCCACACAATGCAGCATCTTCCTGAATCTGAAGTAGAAATGTGGTTTGAACTCAAATGAACATCCACATATACAAACCCCCTCCCCCTCAATGCCTCCATTCAAAATCAGAATTGATTGGAGATGGACTAAAAATCGCTGACCTACATCACAATCTTCCCTCCTGAAGGACCACAGTGTGCTCCCCAAACTGTGTACATAGCAGCTTCCTCTGTTGGAGAAGGCAAGCAACTATCTGGCACAACAATGAGTAAAGGGGAAGTTCTGACTAAGGATACCCGGGCAAAACCCCATCTCGTATGAGAAGTGTCTATCTGCTACTCTTACTAGAAATATCAATGGGCTCTTTAGAGTCCATACAGAGTACACAGCTACCAGATTTTTCTCTCCCTGCCTAATATCTCCTCCAGAAGAGACCGCCCATCCTAACTCACTTCAATGGCTCTTGAAGAATGAAGGGCTGAATAGACCCTCCTGGGATTTAAACTTGTATGGCTAGCTATTTCCACCCCATCTCAGCTGATCAACATATCAGTGAGTGAGGTCTCTTCAAAGTCTACTGCGAGCCAAACACTACCTCCAGAATAATCTACTAAAGAGGGGGTGGGCTGAAGAGTGAATAACTGTCTTGGAGGAAGGGCCAGATGGCACCTTATGATTTGCTAGGCTAATGCTGTCCCCATATTTCAGAGAACTCAAGTTGTCGTAGGGCCCAGCAAGCTGGCTCCTCGTAACAGCAGATCCCTCTCGCATACTGCAAAGAGTCTGTCACGGTTTCCCCTCTAGACCTCATACATGGGGGCTCCAAGTATACTGCTCTCTTGCATTATTTCTGTTTGTGCCCATCTAGCAGCATGAATAGCTTGTCACTGAACTCCTCTGTGCTGCCACAGAGAGTTCAGGTGCAAGAGAGTCAGTCACCTAGACACTATAAACCAGGGAAGGTTAGACTCCATTAGCATTACCTTCAACTGTAGCAGGCAGGTGGGGACTGCCATTCTGCCGATGCTGTCCGAGGATGTCTTGATGTCCACTCTCCAGTCCATATCAACCAGCCGAGGCAGGGAGACTGCAGAATTGAAAGTTACATGCTAGTTAAATTAATACTTGGGGTTGTCCACATGCAGTAATCCTGCCTTTGCTATGGGAGCCAGTGAACTGTTCCAGATCCACATTTCCATGCCGGCAAATTGCACCGAAACAAACCAAAGGCTTATCATTTCAAGCCTCCTGGCTCTCAATCAGCCCTCTGCTCTGCACGACACACAAGCTGCAGGCAGCTGGACACCCCCTCCCATGGCAATGAAACAGCACACAAGGTTATCCCAGCACCATACGCAAGGGTGGTAGCATGCAAAACAACCCTAGAAAGAGTGTCAAACAATTGGGGGAAGGGAGCAATAAGGTTCACTAACTCCCCTCTCCAAAGGCATCCCAGCATCCCTCTTGCCTTATTGAACTGGCTTGCTGCCTGCAGCATACAACCAGCATTTGAGCGTGCCCTGATTTGAGCCCTACAGCGTGTCTCACTCCATGCTGCAGCCAAAGATAAATCATGTAGGAATGATCTGAAAACTAAGCAATGTAAAGTACATGATTTCCACTCCCATGCCTGCTAGCAAAGGAACTCCAGTGTATGTACAGGGGAACACCCACCTCTGTGTGCCTGGCCAATTCATTAAAAGCACTGAGACACTTCTACTTGATGGATGACTAATGGATCTCAGCCTGACCTTATTTCTATTGGACTAGATCTAATGAATTCAACAGCAATTCAATGCAATACTGATGTAGGTGCTTAAGAGGCCCGAAACACTATAAACCCTTCAAGAGAATGAGGCTCTTTGAACTTGGCTGACAGTTAAATTATTTGTATATCTGTATTCCACCTAGGAGAGCAAAGGGTTACATTGTCTCATCGGACGGAGTGCCCACAGCCTAGCTGTGTCTTTCAAGGTTATTAAGAGGTCAGAGGCTGTGCAAGCTTAAAAGCATCAATACTACAGCAAGTCTGCCAAGGCAGCAGGATGATCACATGACTCTTGTGTCCAAACTGGAAGAGCTACCGATACGTGAAAAGCCTTGGAAAATAACTACAAGCTGCATTCCAAAGCAGAGCTGGGCGGGAAACTGTTTTCCCATTCCGCAAAAATATAAATAAATAAAAAGATCATTTCCCATTCACCACGTGGAGGAAACCAAGACCTTTCAAGGAAAAGCAGAGAGAGACCCCAAAACAGCCAATTGGTGAGGGGACTCACCTGCAATGGGCGAGCCAAGTTCAAGCACTGATTCAGCCCAGTTTGGAGCCTGCTCTTGCCATCTGTCCCCAGAGCTGAACCCCAGGGGGCAGGGCAGCCATGGTTGGCAAGCCCTTGCCTTTGGAAGCCACTCCCAGTTACAGTCCAGTATTTGGAAGCATTCACAACACAACGTAAGATGCATCTGTTTAGTCTTGTCTTTTAATTGGCAAGGGAGTCATTGCCGCTAGCTTTGGAGGTCCAGGAAACTGTCCTAATCTTTATGAGCATGTCAATTGACCATTCATAATGTTTGTTGTTTCAGTCATCGTGTCTGCCCCTCTACAATGTGCAGCAGATGCCTTATAAATAGCAATAGCATAATCCAACATTTCCCAGAAAATAATCTCTCTTTCCAACAGGATATTCCACCATGTTCAGCAGTTAGTACTGGGTTAAAATAAGGGCCAGAAGCCCTAAAGCAGGGGTTCCTGAACATGGTCCGAGGGCCACCAGCAGTCAGCAGAGCCATTGCTGATAGGCCATGGAGAGCTGGTTGGGCACATGGCACTGGCTCATCTCATTTCCTAGATCACATTGCAATATGTGGAAAAGTATGGTCAGGACAATATTTAGTGTAAGCAATTGCTGTAATTGCCAGTGATGCTATGCAACTGTGGAACAACCTCTCTCCACCATTTGTACTTATCAAGATGTTTGAAACCCCCTTCCCTAATGATTCTCTTACTGCAGTGTTTTCCCAGAGTGTTTGGTGTGCTGCCCCCCGCCCCTACCCCAGTGGGAGGGGCAAGGAGGGCCCATACTCTCTCTAAAGTGTCAGCTTTCTTTTGAAAGAAAAGCTTTAAAACAACAGTGTAGCAAGTGTAATCAATGCAGAGAAATCTGCTTGAGTTTGCAGAGAGCCTGAAAAAATGTCTCTGAGGGGTGAACTGTCCAGACACTTAAAAGTGGGCTAATTCAGATGCCAGTGATGATGCTTTAAATATCAGCACTGTTAACAGTTCACTAAACACCAAACCATGTGAGAAAGCAGAGGAATTGTATTATAAAGATCTATGCTAGTGTTTTCTATAACATGTAAGGATGGGGGGGTCGGAGAGCAAGGACAGTTTGGGATGGCACTGAAGATGTATACGCTACAATACATAAGCCCTTGACAATCCATGGGAAGGTTGCAGAGTGGGGGCAACATTGCTTTCGCTTTCTGAAGGGGGGCTCAGTTTTCAAAGAAGTTTGGCAAACACCATTTTAGTATACCTCACAGTTCTACATTTCAAGGTCTCGCTCATCCTCTTGGAAATATTAATAGCCTTAAAATGCAACCTGCTACTTACTCTGACTTGATTGTGCTTCACTCCTCCAGACGGAGCTGCGAAAGGGAAGAGAGAGAGAAAAAATATGATCAGGGCTTTAAAAGAGATTACAGCAGCAGTGCAGAGCAGGGTGGCTCCTTTCTGAACGATCAGTCAGAAAAAGTGGGTGGAGATATGAGACTACCTATAGCAGGTGGCAACTTTATTGTGGCAACTGAAAGAGTTGGTGGGGCATTACATCCCTCCCCAGCCCCATAGTGCTCAATGACTGTGGCAAAGGCTCACATCACTAACCCTTACAATGCTTAGGTGTTCCAGACTGCCAGCCATGTGATTACTTGGAATGTCTAACACCCTCTTGCTTTACATCCAAATGAAAATCAAATGGCAAGCACTTACACATTTTCCAAAATTATCTTGGTCAGGAGGTTTTTTAGACTCTGGTGGAAGTTCTCTGGGAAAAGAGAGAGAATTTCTTCCGCAGATGACAGGCCCCGATACACAATGTGCCTGGTGAGGTTGTGCAAAGAGCAGATCAGCTGCAGGAAAGGAACAGATAATGGAAAAGAAGCTGAAGTGATGAAGGGCACTACATACTGCACAGGGAATGACTTAATGACTTCAGTAACCAGATGCGGTGCAGGGCAGTGTACACGCATAGGCCCAGCTCCAGCAATCAGATGCACGCTGGCAGGCCCTCATGGAGCCAATTGCAAAGTCACGGTCATAGAATTTCATTTTATGTAAGGAATGACAATGACCTTGATACGTGCAGCTCACAATTCACTGTACTCCAACCCGCACCCTCCAAACACAGACAACTCCAGCTTCCTGTTAAGGATTCAGGGTCATGTTATCCAACTAAGTATTACGCCCTTTACTAAGTACTATAATTATAACTACTGCCCCAGGGTTTTCAAAAACAACCAGGGCCCGATCTTCAGTGGTGCTGCGCTAAGTTGGAAGCATTCAGCCCTTCTGAAAGTCAGGTCCTAATTGCTCATATTACTACTTTACAGAAGAAATTACATTTAAGGATGAACTAGACATATGAAGTTACAGAAATTGGAAGCAGAATATGCTTATTGGGTGACCTTGCCCATCCCTCTGCTGATGAAGGGTTGCTTCCTATAGAATAGTCCTACCTATATTTTGTACTGCTTGTTCAGCCTTGGGAAAATTGAAAATCAATGGGACTTGAGCTTCTAACTCACTTAAGCACTTTTGAATATTTTAACCCTAAATCTTGAAAAAACTTAAGCCGGTTAGCATGATTTAGGCCCCACTCTTGCATGGTATTCTATAGAACACAAGTGTCTGTGCCAGCTGATCCCGATGTAGCACTGGAGTTTTAACCATAGGCAGCAATTCAGTTTGAACAGAGCAAGTTTTAAAGCCATATTTTCACTCAACTCACAGAATGAAACACAATTTATTAAAAACCTTGGCTAGGTAAATGGAGCAGGAAAAAAAACCTGTTTGGATTCTACCCAGTGCTTTCTTAACTTACTGCATGAAATAAATTGGAGTGGCTTTTAGAGGCATTTAATGTTTGTTCTTACACTGCTACAATTGCTTAATTATATTTAAGCACTTTAGACCTTTAAGGGGCTTTGCTAACATTGACTGATTCATGATCCCTGCTGTAAGGTAGATGAATGTATATAGAATTTGCATCCCTTTTGAGTGTACTTGTTGAGCAGAATTTCCCATTTTGTGCTCTAGTATCTGTGAGGACGTCCTGTCCTCACAGGCCAACACAGAGCCCCAGTGGAGTTCTGACAGCTTGACTGTCGCATTGAGGATTTTGTACTGCCACATTAGCCATCACAGTGAAAGCAGATTATTAACTACCGACTTTTAGTTTCAAAATCTGCTTCTCACCAGTGTTTGGCTGCTTGTGAAGAGAGGAGCCAGAGGGAAAAGCACCTGTTACGTGCAAGCCCTGTCAATAAGACCGTATTGTCATTGATGAAGTGTTGGTATGTAACACACACCTCTGGGCGTGGTGTTGTGTCCCATCTAGTGGCATCGAGATCACTTAGAGAGATAAAATGAGTCTGCTCTACAGCCTTAGCTACCAGCCAGTTGGCTTTTAGCTCATACAGTAGAGGCTCAGGTCTATTGGTGTTACAATTGTACTCTTACTTGAGCTGCTTCTTCTGATGTCACAGACAGATTGGAACGGGTGCTGTCAATCAATTTGCTCGAGCCTCTTGTTGAGCTAGAAAAGCACTCTTGGCATAGTTGTCTAACTACGTCTTTTGAGGAAGCCTGGAAAATAATGAGTGCAGGGTTCAGAAACCATTATTTATATGCAGAGAAACGTGAGTACTTCTATAGTGTTTGACAACTGCAAAGCACTGACCTAATAACTACTTAGTCTTCAAAACTCCCCTGTGCAACAGGTTAGCATTATATTAATTTTGTAGACAGAGAAACTGAAACAAAGAGGTGAAGTGACTTGCCTGAGGCCACATAGGGAGTTGGTGGCAGGAGCAGAATTGGAATTTAGGAGCACCAGGGTCCCAATCCTGTGTTCAGATCATACTGTGTTACTGAATTATTTGTGTGTGTTTTCAAATCTGGAATCTCTCCTCTCCCCCCCTTTTTTTTATCCTTAAAAGAGCAACAAATTAAATCAGTCCTACAAATCCTTGACCACACCAACCAGGAAAAAAATACTGCTTGAAAGGATGGGAGGGGGTGGTCATTTATTAATACAGAAGCTTTCATTTTACATTCTTCTGGTTCTGTTGTTAAGAGGCGATAGGGCTTGTAGAGCTCATTTATGTGCACGGAATTGATCCACCATGGGGAGACAGCATTTTTTGAATGCATCACCAATTTAAAACCTCATCTCCCTTGTTTCCAAAGTTTGCATAAATGACTACATGCAGTTCATCTCTATAAGTGGCAGCTTCCAAAGTGCACCACTGTTGAGCCCAGGAAGAGAAACACCATTTAAGGCAGCAGCCGAATGAGCTCAAACACTTTTCATTGTCTCTTTTTATTAGTCACATTTATCTGGCATATTTCTTCCCAAACTGCTTTACAAACTCTATCCAGGGATCAGTGAAATGCAGCCACCTCTTGGGCAGAATTTAGCAGCTGTTTAACAGTACAGGGATTTTAAAAAGCAAACACCATGCTAACTTAGTACATTTGTGTCTTTTTTTTTTTTACCTTCAGTAAGATCTGCAGAGCTGCAAACTGCTCTTCTGTCACTGCAGCCATCTTTACTCTTTCATGTGACTCTATCATGTGACTGCAGACGCTAGCAATCGCAAGAGCTCAGTTTAAGTCATATGATTAGAGCTTCAGTTGCCTTGCATTCTGGAAGTAGTAGTTCTAGCTGCAGCCTGGTGATTATTTTCATTTGAAGCCATTTAAAAATGTAATGGATTAAACAAATAGTTCCTGGCATGGTTTTTTAAAAGTATATTGCTGAAGCACTGATACTTCAAACACTTAGGCATACGTGTAACTTTACTTACATGAATAATTCCTAGTGAAGTCACTGGGACTGCTCACATGAGTAGGGTTACCATAATCCAGCAAGCAAAAAAGAGGATGGGAGGAGCCCCGCCCCTGTCCTGCCCTAGCCCCGCCCCTGCCCCTCCCACTTCTCCCCCTCAGAACTCCCAACCCCCCCTTGTCCCCTGACTGCCCCCTCCTGGGACCCCTGCCCCTAACTGCCCCCCAGGACTCCACCCCCTACCTAAGCCTCCCTGCCTCTTGT
>NW_020664447.1:23124283-23152497 GCF_002925995.2 Terrapene triunguis
CCTCGCTCTGCATGGGGGGGAAATCCCGGACATTTTTAGTGATTTACAAATTCCCCCCCGGACGCTATTTTTAACACAAAAAGCAGGACATGTCCGGGTAAATCCGGACGAATGGTAACCCTAATAATATAAACATTCACTTTCTGTAAGCACTGTAGCACTCCTGTGAGGTACGTGAGGTGCGCTGTCCCTTTGTGTTGTTTTTATTACTGTAGCCAATTTACAGCTGAGTAACCCTACTTAGATTGTAAGCACTGTCTTTTTGTTCTGTGTTCGTACACAATGGGGTCCGGGTCCATGACTAGGGCTCCTAGGCACTATGGTAATACACGTCAGAATTAAATAATAGTACTATTAATAAATATAGGGGCAGGGAAAGATGATTTGCTTATGGTCACATAGTGAGCTAGTGGCCCTGTTGGGAATGGACTGCTGCACTGGGGGCTAAGAACACTTGTGCACAGGGGCTCGGGAAGGACTCAGAAGTTTTCCCACAATATGCCATGAACTAATTCCTAAAGCGGCTCAATTTAGTGAGGCGCTAAGGCCCCTGGGATATGTCCCTCAAAAATCCTAGTGCCGAGCCTGTATAATCACAGGTACATGGGTATGAGTTGTGTGCAACTCCGCAGTGCAACTGCTTGGAGGCGGGGTCAGCAAGCACGGCTCTGCATGCATATGAGCCACCAGCTGGGTACACTCTGCAGTGTAGACATACCCTAAGACCTAATAGTCCTGATTTCCAGTCCTCTGATCTAATCACTAACCTACACTCCCTCCCAAAGCTCCAAGTATCTTCTCTATAGTGGATGCATAGCCTGGAGAAAGATGATCTAAGGGTTTGATTCTGGGAAGTGCTGAGTACCCATTATCTTCAGCTGCTGGAAGCTGAAGGCATAGGGTTTACCATTGTATTACTGCAATGGTATGGGCCATTATTCTAGGATACTGTTATATTTTCCCCTGAGAAGGGAAATTTAAATAAGTCCTCTTTCAGTGAGAGAAGCAGTCTCCTTTTGTCCTGTGTAATTCACCGCACATGGAGTACCTTGCATTTTGCACAATCCAAGGACCTTCCCCAGCCCCATGTCTCTGCCATACCACTGGCACCTCAATTTTCATTTGCACTGCTCCTCTGCAAATGAAAGAATAAATTGAAAGCAGTGTAAATGTGCAACTGTTATTTGCAGCATGACGGAGAGCGCTTGGTGAGGGGAAAGGGCTTCCGCTCACAGAGGAACTAATTTCACTTTCACACGCTGGGAACCCTTCAAGGGCAGAAGAATCTGAAGGGAGAGCAGTTTATTTTCTATCATTTTTCATGAGCAACCGGAAATGAGACTCTGGGGGGAGCTATTTCAGGGTATGAGTTTACCATCTGTGGCCTCTTGAAATTAATGAGTATGATTGATCAGCTTAGAGAGGCACAATATGTTTGTGCTACTGTTACCATTAAGTTAACCCAGTATGGGTAGTATATTATGTAAAGCTGCCTTACAGATCCATCCCAATGGAGGCACCCTATCTGGAGTACTGACATGCTGTTTTGTAGGATGAAATGGGAGACAGACGTGACCTGATTGTTCAGCCAGGCAGTCCCATTACACAGCCCAATCCATAGATCTACCCTGATCAGCAAGGGAATATGAGCTGTAATCAGATTAAGGAAACTGCCACATCAGCTGTCCTTCCCCAGGTGATATACTTAAGCTATTCTGGGAAAAAGTCTGGCCCTGGGGTTGCCAGGTGTCTGGTTTTTGACCGGAATGCTGACCGAGCCATTAAAAGTCCGGTTGGCGCGGGGCTGGCAGGTTCCCTACCTGGCTCCGCCCGACTCCCCAGAAGTGGCAACATGCCCCTCGGCTCCTAGGTGGAGGGACGGCCACGGGGACATCTGTGTGCTGTCCTTGCCCCACTTCAAGTGCCGGCTCCGCTGCTCCCATTGGCTGCGAGGGCAGCACCTGCGGGCGGAGGCAGCATGCAGAGCCACCTGGATGCGCCTCTGCCTAGGAGCAGAAGGACATGTCGCCGCTTGCGGGGAGCAGCCTGAGTGAGTTCTGCCCGGAGCCTGCACCCCAAAGCCCTGACCCATTTGTCTAAGGAATGAATTATACAAAGCATCCTGCCAGTTGGACAAATAGGAGGAGAGGTGGAGAGACGGAAAGGAGGGGTTTAGATGATTATCATGGGCATCAAGGAGTCTGTGGCAAGAGAGAACATTTACTTGTGAGTCACATATTCGGAACAAAGATATCGCCTGCCAGTAAACACAGCTGAATTGTATTGCATTCACGCTCCAACTGCTACTATGCACGCACCTCCTACTCAGCGGCGGCTCCAGGCACCAGAGCTCCAAGCGTATGCCTGGGGCGGCAAGCCGCGGGGGGTGTCCTGCCGGTCCCTGCGAGGGCGGCAGTCAGGCAGCCTTCGGCGGCATGCCTGCCGTGCTTGGGGCGGCAAAAAAGCTAGAGCCGCCCCTGCTCCTACTGTCATCATTTCCTCACTGTAGGAACCTTCTAATGATGGGGAAACAATGACATGTTTGAGTTAATATAAAAATGGAATTAGCGGATAGCTCAGAAGTGGTCAAAAGCTGATAATGGTG
This sequence comes from Terrapene triunguis, assembly GCF_002925995.2. Taxonomy (NCBI): domain Eukaryota; kingdom Metazoa; phylum Chordata; order Testudines; family Emydidae; genus Terrapene; species Terrapene triunguis. The sequence continues at coordinate 23,126,889 of NW_020664447.1, forward strand.
CTCAGTAAATATGCTATATTTGGGGGTGGGTGGTCTTTTTTTATTTGTAGTTTTTCCCCTCTCTTTCTTGGCAGCCTCAAGGAACAAGAGGCCAGAACCAGATTTTCCCATGTAACAGTTGGGGCAGAAACGTGTTTAAACCATTGTGTCTCATCATTTTGCAGAAGGATGGTCCGGTGGTTGGGATGCTAGCCTGGGACTTGGGAGCCTTTGGGAGCAGGGATTTGCTCTCTTCCACTGACTTCCTCTGTGATCTTGGGCAAGTCCCTTAGCTTCTCGGTGCCTCAGTTCCCCATCTGTGCAATGTGGATGATAGCACTTCTCTATCTCCCAGGGGGATTGTGAGGCTAAATACCTGAATGACTGTGAGACTCTCTGATACTATGGTAATAGGCTTTAGATAGATTCTGTAAGCTGGTGCTTCCTGAATTCAGGACCTCCCCAGAGAGTGTGGAACTTCGGAGTTGCGTTTCCGTGTGTCCCCTACATGGTGAATGCCCCGTGCTGTAATGAGTTCTGTTTGAGCTCCCTATTGACATCAGTGGGGTTTCATGTGGGCACAGAGGTCCACTGACAAGTTTATTGGTCCAGGCCTAGATAAGTGTAGGCAGAGGCATGGGGTAGCAACTATTAAATTTCATGGTGGAGTTTTCTGGTGAGAACTGGAAGTTCTTCATTAGGCCTTTCACTTAACTATCACAGCAGGTACAGTTAGGTACTGCCTAATATCTTATCAGGCTGGGCCACATTTCATATGTGAGCATAATGCTTGTGCCCATATGGACCCCAGTGAAGTAAAAAAATCCTGTAGTTATTAGTGCAATATGGGTAAGGGCATGTGCCAGCTAACATCCATATGGGATTACCCTGCTCTCAGGGTTTATGTATCCTGCTCTCAGCTGGACCATGAAGGAATTAAGCCTTTCCATTGGGGAGGAGGGAGAACAGCTCAACGTGTAGGGAAGACTGCCTCTTGCAAAGGAAAAAAACTGGGATTTGTGCCCCTTTTTGCTTCTTCATAATGGAAAAACAACGCTGAAAGCATGTTGTAAAAAAACCAACAAACCAAAACCAAACCACCCCCCAAGAAACAAAAAAACCTAAACAAACCAATCTTTCGTTCCTTCTTTATTCATCATAAAGAAGCAAAAAACAAAGGACCAAATCTAGTTTTTCAAAATTTCAGGCCAGCCACCTTTAACCTTTGTCAGGTTCTGGAGAGAAGCCCATAGCTGTGGCTTGTTTTGGAAGGTGCAGCTGACAGCTGGGCCTCAGTAAGAGAAACTCATAAGACATTAAGGGTTTGGTTGGGAGACTCCAAGGAAGGAGTTAAGTTCCTGCGTACTCTGGGGCCTGTGTTTGGGAGCAGTGGTCTCTTCTTTATATACTTCTTGCTGCAAGGCAGGCCTGTGCTATCGAGCTACATCTGGCTTGTGTGTTTCATTTCCCTGTTGCTTTGGAAAAATGACCCCTGAAGAACTGATTTTGGTCTTAAAGAGAAAGAGACATCCTAGTTTATGCTGCTTTTGTATTTGCTTCTTTTAAAGGGTGAGCATTTTGTTTGCAATAAATGGTGTGACACAGGCAGGCAGAATTGTAGAAAAGACATGTTTATTGGTGGCCAACTTATATTGCTGAGTTCCAGGTGTCGTGCCAAAATGGATCCATCTTGAAACCTAGCCATCTTTCTCTAGTCCCACTTATGTTTTGACACTGGGCAGCCCCTCTTACAAACCCATTTTGAAAATATGGTCTAGTGTGTGTAAGGGCGTGCCTGCCCTTGGGGAAGAGGTTTTAGTAGACTGTGCATAGGCCAGAGACAACAGATCTAGTAAAGGGAGGATGAATTTCAGCTTTCTGTGTCCTGGCCCTGACTCGGTTGGCTCTCATTAAAAGTTAGCTTTTAACAAAACCTGATTTCTCTGTTTGTTCCACGTAAGCGGCCACATGAGCAGTCATCCAGCCTCTCCAGAGACTACAACAGCCCTCTGTGGCTATGGACATAGAGTCCTAGCAGCCCTTGAGGGAGCTAGGGTGACCAGATGTCCCAATTTTATAGGGACAGTCCCGATTTTGGGGTCTTTTTCTTATATAGGCTCCTATTACCCCCCACCCCCTGTCCTGATTTTTCACACTTGCTATCTGGTCACCCTAGAGGGAGCACACATAAGTAGTGTAAGACCAAGATATGAGCAGCTTTAAGACTGTTAACATCTAGAGGAGCATCTCCATTCAACTTTAAATATTATCAAAAACTACCTCAGCTATTCCCTAGACAAAGGGTAAAGACAGTAGCCAGGGTCCTGGCACCTGACTAACAAAAGCTACTGCTAGAATTGTGTATATTCTCGTTGATCTCACCAGTGATGACCAATGTGCATATCAAGAAGCAAATATAGGTTTATAGCAGCAGATTTTCCATTCAAAGAACAGAAGCAAAACATTGTTTGCAAAATGGACAGAGAGGAAAATTACTAAAGGAAGAAACAGAATGTCAAAATTGCTTATTAGTCTGTGTGAGTCTTTTCTAGGATTCTGAAAGAATTTGACTTGAGCAGCAAATGTAGCTGGTTTATTTAAAAGTTTATTACAGATAATAATTATAAGTTTTGGGAAACCAAAATAGCAATCTCAATAAGTACATTTATAGGATCCTAATCAGCCTCTAGGTCACAAGTCTGAATGCTCTCTGTCTGCTTCTTAGTTGCACTCAAGCATATTAAACATAGGCCAGTATGCAATATAAAGATGCACCTCAGCCCCCAATTCTGCAATGATGGCAGATATTAGTGGGTCTCTGAATGGACCCAACGATTCACCCGTGCAAAGATCATTGCAGGATTGGGGCTCTAGTGTGTAATTTATCTTGCATTCAAACACATACCTTTCTCCAGTGCTTTTAAAGTGATAGTGATTTTTTTAAGTTGACTGCTGTTGAAAACACAGCACAAGTGAATAGCCTAAATATCAAATGATATTCTTCTTTATTTGTATTGCTGTTGTGCCAAGGATTCCCAATCATGGACCAGAGCGCCATGGTGCTAGGCGCTGTACAAAAACAGAACAAAAAGACAGCTCCTACCACAAAGAGCTTACAGCCTACACACTTTTTAACTGAAGATAAAATTCACCAGAAAAGGTAACAATTATGAGGTTTGTTATTATCCCCTAATATGCAAGTAAGAAAACCAGTCAAGCTTGTAAGATGGGTTTCTTAATCACTGGCAGTCACTGGGCCAGATCCTCAGCTGGTATAAACAGGCACAGTTTGTCAATGGAGGTCAATGAGAGTGTGTTGCAGCGTGTTTGGTGCTGTACAAATGAAGAGATAGTTCCTGCCCATCAAAAACCTGATCATTCTTTGATTCAGGAGTTCCAGGATTGGGCTTTTCTATTGGTGCAATAGATAGAGCACCAAACTGCGAGTCACCTGAGTTGGGTTCTATTCTCAGCCTGACCGTAGACTGACTGTGTGATGTAAGGCACAAATGCTCTGCATCAGATTCCTCATATGTAATTGGAGGAAAATACTGCTTCTGCTTATCCACCTTTGTGCAGCACTGTATGATCTACAGCTGGAAAGCCCAATACAAGTGCTAAGTATTATTGCTGTTTATTATTAAATAAACTGTGAAGAATGTAAAAATATTGAAAAGCAATACAAATAAGACTACTTGACAGTTGCCTTTGAATGTGTATTGATTTTAAGATCCTTGTGGGCATGAAAACAAGGCTTTTGCATTTAGCATCTTGACACAGAATTCTGGTTATTGTAATGCAGACTCATTGATTGGTGTTGAATGATTCAGGAAAGCTTCCCTATTGATTACTGTTGCTGACAGATAATTCTTGCCTTGAGGACTTATCTACACAAGACTTCACCCCCTCAAAAAAAAAATTTCCCACGGTGGTTGTTATTGGTGTAGCTCCACTGATTATTGCAATGGTGGGAGTGCTAGTGTAGACATTTCACTGCCATTTTAAACACTGTGGACCTGATTTTCCATTGCCCTGTACCCTGTGTGGTCATTTACAAAGTGCAGAATGGGTGAAAAATGCTACTGAGTCTGAATGGTAGAATTTTGTTCTTACTTTGCTCTGGTATAAATGACTAAACAAGGTGCAGGGCAATGGAGAATTGGGCTCTGTGTTGACTAGACGAGCTTTGATTTAGAGTTTGGGCCCCATCTCTAATCATTAAATGTATCTCATCCTAACAACCTTTCTACTCTTCTTGTTGAGTACACAGAGAAAGGCCCGGATTGTGATTTCAGACCCTGGTTTGTCCCCTTCATCCTTACAAAATCTTCTGTTATCTTTAAAATGGCTGTTTTCCCTCTTTCTCTGGCCTCTCAGCTGAAGCACCTGGTGCCTTTTGAGTTTCACTTGTTGACATTTGAGGATCTCGTGATGGGAGTGTTAATGTCTCTGAGGACACCATCTGTCAAGGCTAATTCCCCACTCTGGCACTTCGAGTGCAGTAGGTGGGGGCCCGCAAGGATTTTAAAAATTAATAGTTGCCACTCCAGGCAAGGTTACAGCTTTTCTCTGACCTTGGTTTGGTAAACACTGCCACCACCCAAATGTAAAACCCCTTTTTTGGAACCCAGGAAGGCGCACTTGGGAATTCCTCCCTGTGGAGTACCCTCAAGCCCATTCACCTCCCCTCCAGGGAAGAGCTGAGAAAAAAAACAAAGGAAATTAGCTGTTGCCACCAGCTAATTAAACAACATATGCACAAACCTCTTAGGACACCAAAAATCCAATCCTGTTCTTAAAAAGGGTAAATTTTATTAAAAACAAAAAGAAAGAAAATACATCTGGAACTTAGGCTTTTCCTAGATTTTAAAAGAGCAATTCCAAAAATTAAGCACCCAAAATAGCTTTCTTGGGGGTTCAGCTTAAAGGTAACAAGCAAACAAAAGCATCTGGGATTAGCACAGAGGAAGTCACTAGCCATAAGAAATAAACAGAAATAAACCTAATTGTGTCTTTCTAAATATTCTTGATCTACTTACACATTTGGGAGTTCCAAATAAGTAGTTCTAGGTATGATCTGATGATTTATGATCATACCTGGCTTAAAGCTTCTCATAGCATAACTGCTCCCTGTTCACCTGGTTCCCAGACAACAACAACAGCGACAACGGGGAACTTTTTTCCCATTTTAAAAAGTTCTAGCCTTCCCATTGGCTCTTTTGGTCAGGTGCCCACTCCCTTTCCTTCACTTGGGGGACTTTTTTAACCCTTTACAGGTAAAGCAATCAGAGAACAGCCACCAAGAGGGACTTTACAGCTAACTTACTGGCTGGATGTCCATAAAAGGGAGCTACCTCCCCACCTTTCATTTATCATACCATCACTGACAGATGTGACCTGTAAGATACCAGCGGTGCTCCCAGATGCCAATACGTGTCTGTGTTCTATATAACACTGCAGACATTTATTTCTATTATAATTGGAAGTGATCGTCTTAATGTCAGCATGAAGAGGACACTAAAAGTTAATGGCTTGAATAATGCAATGTCCCTTCCCCCAACATGTTGAACCCTCTCAAATGACCCCTTAAAATTTGATTGACGGGTCAGGCCACTCCCCACTGGATGATGAATCTGACTAAATTGCAAGTTATCCCAGAGAAGACAGGCTACTATATTTCAGCAGGACGCGTCAGGCTACTGCCTGAGACTAATCCCCGGGTGTTATAACCTTTATCCATGATCTCATCCTACCTTAACAAACATTAATTAACGCTCACAACACTCCTGTGAGAACATTAGGTTTAACAAATCTCAGATCAATAAAAAGGTTTCCATTTTTTCAAAATGTGAATTAAAGCAGGTTTTGTTTGTATTTCAACATTTTTCCCTATAGTGTTTGCAACTCAGACATTGCAGCAGAGCTAGTGCTGGAGAGTCAGAAGGGACAAGAGACTAGGGACAGAAATGGAACAGACTTAATCTCTCTTTATTTTCCTCGTGGAGAGAAAAGCATAAAGTAAACAAGCAGCATAACTAAGGCCTTGTCTACACTACAAAATTATGTTGACCTAATTTACGTCAGCATACAGCCATCACAGTTGTTAAATCACTTGTGTGCACACTTGGCTCCTTGTGTTGGCAGTGTGTGTCCTCACCAGGAGCGCTAGTATCAATTGTACTGTCAGTGTGGAGCATTGTGGGATGGCTCCTTACTGGAAAGCCAGTAACAGTCGACGTAAGCAATGCAGTGTCTATGCTGACACTGCAGTGACCTAGCTACATTGACCATGACTCTATGCCGCGTGGGGAGGTGGTGTTACTCAATCAGCGTAGAGAGGCACTTACGTCGGCAGGAGCCAAATTTAAGTGAAGATACTTCCACAGCTCAGTCGACGCAAGGCAGCTTACCTTGACCTAACCCTGTCATGTACACCGGGCCTTAGTAAACAAGGTCAGGTTACACAGTGAATGAGCGGCAAACCCAAGTTCTGACTCCCAATTCCCTACTCTGATCAATTAAGATTGCTGCCAGACTGTAAGGCCTGGTTTATACTTAAAAATTAGATCCCTCTAGCTGCATAGTTCAAGGCAGTGAAAAATTTCACAACCTGAGCACTATAGTTAGGTCAACCTAACCTCTGGTGTAGGTGCAGCTAGGTCAACAGAAGAATTCTTCTGCCAACCCATCTATTAGATGGACTAACTACATCGACGGAAAACCCCCTTCTGTCAAAGTAGGACATCTACGCTGTGGTGCTACAGCGACTGTAGTATAGACATGGCCTAAGTTAGAAAGTTCCATGGCTCAGAGATGTTGAACAAACTCAGCATTGGTCTGGCTCTCAGATGATGTTACTATATTTGGATATTTTAAGGCCAGCAAAGACCATTGTGATCACTTAGATCTTGACATGCAGTAGTTTAGGTTATTGTACTTGGAAATGACTGAGTTCTTATGTTAACAATGACTGTCAGCCATAGGTCCTCTGTGATTGGTATTCAAAACAGTTTAACAGTAAGTGTCAATCATACCTTCTGCAATGGTATGGGAAATGGTTCCATTTCCAATCTATACTATGTTAATTTGTCATCAAGGCCAGTTGAGGAAAGCCCATTCTGGAACCCATTGTTGACAAGAGCTCAATTTCCCAGTGTAGATGGAGCCAAAGGGACATTCTAATCTCCCCAGAGCCATGGATTACAACCTTCAGTATAAAAACTGAGTGAAACAGAAAGAGGCTGTGAGGAGTATAGTGAATTCTATGGCAACAAACTGGTTTTAGAGACATTGCACTGGTACATCCAGCAATTAAATATTCTGTTTTCATTACAAAGGCTTCCCATGTCACAGCCTTTTGCATTCACCTCCAGCCACTGGATATATGGGCCTATAGGCATTTTGAAAACCCATTATTAGTCTGCTGATTCTGTTGCCTTTTGTCTCTCCCAACCCACCGACTCCCATTATTTATTATCCTCTGCGCCTCCTTCTTTAACCACTAGGTGTCACTGGGCCTCACAACAAAAGTCCATTTATATGCTGGTTCTTCCTAAGTAATGGGAAATGATCCATGCAGATAAACAGGAGCCAGAGAATGAATCTGCATGGTGTTCCCTAATGCAAGATCTGGAATAGTTGCAACTTGGACTCCTTATGCATTCCATGGGTGGCGTACCCGAGCCCACCTATCCACTGACACTTTAAAAACCCTTGCACCCCAATCTGGGTCTATGTAGGATATGCGATATATATGTATCTTCTCATCCTTGCAAACGATACCTGTAACCCCCCATAACCCAAGCCTGACCCCAGATGTACAGTACCTTGCCTCTTAACTAGTGTGTATTTCATTTTAAACATTAACTTTAATAAAAAATTTAAATCTATAGCTGGTAAATTCATCCAGCGGCAATGCAGAGCACATGTTGAATTGGGGTGGTGCTGGGCCAGTTTTCAATCACTTCATCTAGTTTTGTTTGTTTTTGTAATAAATGTAGCTCTGGTGAAAGGTGCTATCAAGGGCAATAGCAGTGCAAGCTTCCCCCACACTTAAACAAATGTGCTGCAATCCTAGCCCGGAGGGACCACTAGGGGAGAGTAGGTAATTCAGTGTCTGAGTTCATTTTATCCTTGACTTCCCCTCTCAGAGTGCCCCCAAGGCAGTAAGTTAACACCTGACATTGCAATGGTTTTGTGACTGGAGATCAGAACACAGAGTACCACCTGCTCACTTTGCATTGGTCCCCAAACAGCCAACATAAAATCTCTCCGTTGCCACTGACCTAACCTAGATTTAAACAGGTAATCTGAATGCTGAGGTGAAATGATCCATATCCCATTAACAATCAACTCCTTGCGTCATCCAATCCCTTGTTGTTGTTGCTGCTATTTTTTAAGATTTAAAATTATTATTACTTAAGGCTTAATCTTACACCTCTTTGGGGGCAATGACTGTCTTTTTGCTCTAGGTTTGTATAGTGATTAGCACAATGAATTCTGGTCTGTGACTGGGGCTCCTAGACTCTATAGTAATACAAATAATAAACTAAATGGTAAAGCTTCCATTAACTTCTTTTTAAAAAACTTTTATTTGTATTGACTTTATATAAAATATAAACACATAAAACAAAACATATGTAAATACACGCACAAGATGGAAACACCATATAAATTACAAAATTCAATGCTCATTGTTTATAAAACCTGGAAAAACAAAACATAACCAAACAAAAAATCCTGAACCCACAGAGGTCATGCAGGGCATTAATTATTTAAGTGACTAAATAGATAAATAAGAGAACATAACCTATGAGTATCGGGGACTATTATATACTAAACTGAAAAAGTATGCAATAGTTTCGTATGTGAGCAGACACCCTCATTTTCCCCCCAAGCATTCCTATTAGAGTAATTTTTTCCATGAATGCAGCAGTAAAGAGCTCACTATGCCAGTCTGTTTATGAGGGAGGAACGGCAGAGTTCCATTTTCTCAAAATAACTCTTCTGGGTACTAAAATAGTTACTGCAATCCATTTCTCAATGTTAACTGGTAATACCAGGTCATCCAGCCCCGTAAAATACACAAGTTTGGAGAAAGAAAGATAGCAGCCCTTAAAGTTTTTGAGAGAGCACTGAATATGGTGTTCCTGAACACATGCATTTTTAGACAGGTATAGAGGATGTGTGAAAGGTTGGCACGTGGTTGTTTGCATCTCCACCACTCTGTTGTCAATCTAGCCTCAAACAAATGTTGGGGAGTCCAGTAGTATCTAGAAGAACAAGTCTCTTTCATATTAAGCCAGGTATCCTCCCAGGTTTCTGTTGTAATAATAAGGCTAAATTCTTTTCCCCATTTTTCTTTGAGACAGAGGTTGAGAGGATAATGCAAAGCATTAAGCCACCACACATAATTCCTACAAAGTGACTTTTGATTTCATATTTCTTAACATGTTCTTTTAGAGGAGAGAAAGTTGAAACAGAGCAGTTGTCTCCATCCTTCAATGAATCCTTGAGCATAGCCTCTGAAAGAAGGAACTGTGAGACAGCGGTAGCTGATATTTCTTACACATGTAACTGAAGGAGACCAGTCTACCATCTTATAATATGTCTTTAATTTTTGTTAACCCTTTTCCTATCCAAATTGTTTTAAGCATGGAGTTAGCCTTGACCATGATGCATGGGTTACCCCACAGTGGAATGAGAAGAAAATTAGTAAGATTGGATGCTGTAACAGGCTTAAGGTTGCAGGGAGCCCCATGTAGATACAAAGATTGGATTGGATTTTCCCTTAAGGGTGTGGGTAACCTCTTAAGGTATATAAAAGAAGGGAGGGAACCAAATGGCATAGCTAAGCTTTTTTCAATCTTAAAACCAGGCTGGTGTATATACAGAGCTACTGGAGGGGAACCACCTTATAATAGGATGCATTTGGAATGCTAGATAATATAGATACATATCTGGCGACCCCATACCTCCAGTTGCCAGGATTTTTTAAGGGTCTTGTGTGACAAGAGAGGCTGTTTGTTATCCCATATAAATTAAATAATAAACCTGTTTATTTGAACAAAGAGCAAGGGAGAGACCTTGAAAGGCAATAGGCTAATGATACAAGTTATTTTTGGGCAGATATTCATTTTGGCTATTTCTGTTCTCCCCAATAAGGACAGAAGGAGGAGACACCACTCCTCTACATCTTTGGAAATTTCTTTTAACAGATAGTCCATATTTATAGAAACAATTTTGGAAAGATAGGACAAATGTTGACACCTAAATAAGTTATTTCCTTGCCTATTTGAAATGGAAAATGCTGAAATTGAGAAGAATCTGGTCTTTGGGATATACCCATTGCTTGTGATTGATTCCAGTTAATGCGAAAACTAGAGATTTTCCCAAAAATATCAACTACATTCAGTAATGATGGATTCCATTAACTTCTGTGATGCTGGATCAGGCATTTAATCACAGCAGAAATGAAACAAAAGTTATTTCTTTCCCCAATTGTTTTGGTTTAATTGAAATACACACAAAAAGATGTGAATAGATATGAAAAGCCAGGCACACCCTGTACATTTGGAAAGTTTCCACAACAACTCCTTAAATCAGAAGGAGAACAGGACTTTGAAAGGCTCAGAACCTAGAATATAAATGATCTGTTCTCTATCACGTTCTCCCGCTGAGCTTTACCCCATCACGACTACTGGCTTAAATTAGCATGCCATTGTAAAGGAAAATGTCAAGATAAAAACAACAGGAGTACTTGTGGCACCTTAGAGACTAACAAATTTATTAGAGCATAAGCTTTCGTCTTAAAAATAAATTCCTTCCTTGCATTACTAACAGTCTTATAAATTATCAGAGAGTCCTTTAAAATCTAATTAACTTTTCATTATTTATCTCATGTTTTCTCTTTGAACATCATTGGTCATACATGATGAAACTCGATTGGCCATAGACCAACCCCTAAACAATGGGGATTAGAAACTTTTCTTGTGAGCAGGTTATTCCATAACTACCTTCTGTAGTTTCTTACACCTTCCCCTAAAGCATTTGGTACTGGATGCTGTCAGAGACAGAGTGCTGGACTGCATGGGCCACTAGTTTGATCCATTATGGTAATTCCTCTACTCAAGTTTTCCTGGGACATCTTGGGAATTGGTACTGCACCTCCCATGGCCAGGCCCACTATGTATATAATATATAACTAAGCAGGAGACGGGAGCTAAAGTGAAATCTTCTCCTCTAGCTGAGGTCTGGTTTACACTTAAAATTTAGATTGACCTAGTTATGTCACTTAGGGTGTGAAAAATTCAGATCCCAAACCAAAGTAGTTAAGCCAACCTACCCCCACAGTGTAGACATCACTAGATTGATGGGGGAATTCTTCCATTGACCTAGTTACCATCACTCAGGAATATGGATTACTTAAAGCAACGGAAAAAAAACATTCCATTGATAGAGGAAGACAGCTGTGCCTATAGGGTAGACATGACCTGAATCAACTTGAACCTAGCTGGTCTCAGCTGGACTTCGCTCTTGCATAGATCACAGTGTATTCTAAACAGTTACAGCATGGAGTTTCTACAGCTGGCACCAGCCCTGGATCAAGAGCCTGTTCAATCCAGTGTGAAAGAGTAAAGAGATTTTTATTTGCACATTTCTCTTCACCTCAGAACATTGACAACTAATTAACTCTATTAAGACTTCAGTCCACGTTTGCTTGAAACATTAAGCAACAAACAGATTGAATCCATCTAAGTCTCTGCTGGCCTTCGACCAACAGAACAAGTATGAAATATGATACTAGATGAAATAATTCTCTCTCTCTTAAAGGTAGTGTTCAAGAGGACAACACAAGATGCATGGATGGACTCTTCATCCCCAGCCTGCATAGTCCATTACAGAGTAAAATGAAGTATATTTAACAAAAAATTAATACCACACTGTTTTCTCCAGAAGAGGTACCCATAACCACTGTGCATGAATTCATTATCCATCATGGTCCCCATTCCCTAAACAGTGATTTGGATGTAAATGTAATGAGTTTATTCTGAACAGATTGTGGCCCTGATATTAGATTTCTTTGGCAAAAGTTTTGCATGCATTAGCAGTACATTAAGCAGGCACATTAGATTAGGGTTTACAGTGAATGCTTTTCTGCAGGAAGTACTGGAACGGAACGTCCCATAAACAGCTAAAATAGCAGGGTAGGTGTCCTGATGTGTCAGCCACTCAGTGCTCTCTGCTTTGGAAAGGTCAGAGTGCAGCATGACAAGATAAGGGCTTTAGAATGTGCAGTGGCCCTTGGAACACTCCCATGGGATGGGTATTATTAGGCAGATGGGGAAACTGAGGTACAGTTTGAAATTATGTGACTTTCCCAAAGTCACACAGCAAGTTGGTGGCCGAGCTGGGAATAATACTGAGGTCTTCTGTCTCTGAGGCCTCCGCTTTAAACTCAAGACCATGCTTTCAGTAAACAGGTTCATACCTGGCTTAGGCTGGGAATTAAATGTTTCATTACAGGCTAGTTCCTGATAGCCTCAGTTGTCCATTTTACTACTCCCCCATGTTGAGCAGCACAACTAGAAATCTTGACTCAGGTGAAGAATAGAATGGGGATAGCCAGGGAGGCTGCAAGTCAAGACCGAGGTGCATTTTCTGAGCTGTGTGGAGCCCCAAACTGTAATAGCTGCACATATTGAGGCTCAAGAATGGGATGTGGAGTAATGGGCGGGGTGGGGGGGTGGGCAGAGCTCTAATAGAAGTGGATGCTCCTGCAGGTGAGGAGTGAAATACAGTGGTAGAGGAGCCTGGAGCCCAGGACTGACATAACAGGGAGCGCTGTCAGCAGCAGTGTTTGTGGCTCTGTTCAGTACCATCAGTATCTCACTTTCAAAGGCATAACACTCACCCTTAAATTATTAAGTACCCAGAGTTCTTAGATTAAATTAGCTGTCATTGATCACACTGGGGTTGGATGAGTTAAAATAATCACATGCCAGGTTGCCCTCAGAATAGCTTATGGCTTGTGGGCATTTGCAGTCTGGGGCATTCTCTGAAATTTTCCTCATGGTACACACTCACCCTGCAGTGGCAGTTTGGCTCTTGTCCTGAGGGGCTGGGCCTTGCTCCCTGCTCCGGGAATTGCACCCTGGTGCTTGGAGTCGCATGACAGAGGGGCCACTGGGCCAAATTTCAGTGAGTGGCGTTGTGAGCTGGTGAATTGGGTTGCAATATCACTTGGTTTGGGGCCCTCTCAAACAGGGTACCCATGGCAAACTGCTTCTTTTGCCCCCCATCTGGGTGGCCCTGCCCCCCAATTGGTGCCCCTGCCAATAATACGCACTGTGCACACTGTCCATACATCTGCAGGCACCATTGTTTACAGTCTTTTCCAGTCAGACTTACTGTGCCGAAACAAACACATGACAAAAAAGTGTCTTCTGGAAGATTCAGCATTTAATGGAGGTGCCTCGGGAATGCATCCATATCTTGATCTATCAGTCTGATCCTTTGCTACGCCAAGGAGAGCACCTAGGCACTGGTGTGTTTGTTGTTGTTTTTTCTCTGGCTGACTGGTACATCAGTCAAATAAGTTGACATCATCCCTAGATCTCACAATGGGAATATTGTACATTGACTGCAGGCACAAATCCTCATTCAGCAATAGGAATCATGCCTACCATAGGAATCATGGTACCAGGGCTTGAATTGAAGGGGTACTGAGGACTGGCACAGCCTTAAAAATGGCATTGTTAGACCCAGAATTTGTCTCCACACCCCCAAAATTACAGTTGTTGTTTACCCTCCATACTCCCCTACACATCTCTCATTCCCCTGATAAAAATTATCTGCCTCTGAAATGGGTATTACAACCGTGCTAGAATCTCCTAGGTTTTGTAGAGCCATCCCCCATCTTCATTCCAAAACATCCAGGACAATCCTTATTATCTTGAGTCTGTCTTACAGGAGTCTCAAATTTATCCTGCGTCTCTTGATGCAATGCTGCGAAGGAGCATCCCAGCCTGCATCTTCATGTGGTCATGTTGAGTTAGTATGAGGTGATGTAATGCTATGATGTAACTTCATCATACCGTGATACAAACATCACAGTGTTGCAGCATGGGCTTTATTGTATTTCCCAAGTCCCAACAACAGAACATTCACCCTCAAATGAATAAGAACCTAGATTTGTTGTGTTAAATCAGTTCTGTGTCACTGACTACAGTGGACAGAATTTATTTCGGTATCTTTGGACACAGCCTACATCAGATAGGCGTTTAGGTGCAAGTATTTTGTCCTGCAGGAGAAATGCCTAACGACAGAAACCCTAAGGCTGAGTCGAAACTGCAGACCAAGGTTGTTGGGATCCCAGATAAACATGTGTTCATCATGCCATCTGTCTACACTCGATGGCTTTGTGGTTGTAATATATAGGGAAGTAGTGTCGTCTAGCAGTGGGTTGAGCCTGGGACTGACTGTCAGAAGCTCCAGAATTCTAATACTTGTATTGCCACAGTTTGATCTTGAACAAATCACTTATTGCCTGATTTTTAAGAGTAGTTGAGTACATCCAGCTCCTATCAAACTCTGAAAAGCAGGCAAGTACCCTTGTTGCCTCAGTTTCCCCCTCTATAAAATGGGGATAATACTTTACCTCTAAGGCAAGTTGTGATTTTTATTTAAATCATTATAATACAGCACCCCAGATGTGTGACATATTACTGCTCTAAACACATGGTCGATGTAAAGTGATATCAGTGCGGAAAACCTATTACTAAAATACCTTTTATCATGTGGGATCCCCAAGCATTTAATAAAATATACTTATAAAATAAACACTTCACCAGGGCTGATGAGAGGGAGGGGAAGCCGGTACAAATTACCGGGGCCTGGCAGTCTGGAAGGGGGCCCGGGACCCAGCTTCCCCCCCCCCCCTCGTCAGCCCTGTTTAGCCGGTCAGCCCTTGCTGGGGGGCCCAAAAAAATTCTGGGCGCGGTTTCCCCCCCCTCTCGTCAGCCCTGTTTAGCCGGTCAGCCCTTGCTGGGGGGGCCCGAAAATTTTTTTCACCGGGGCCCGAACCCGCTCTCAGAGGCCCTGCACTTCACCCATCACTGAAATGTAGCCACTTCTAAAGTGGAACATATCAGGTGATTAACAGTGCACAGAGTTACTATATAATAGTTCAGGACAAGAAGCAAAGAAGACTCCCTTGTCTAAGGAGAATTTAGAACATATCAATCTAAATTGAAATTCTGTCAGCACTTATATCCCTATTTGAACCAAAGGTGTCATAGGACCTTTAAGCAGTTAAGACCCTGCTTGTAACATTTCATTGAGAAACAGATGATCTCAAAACCCCTACTTAAAATGATTTGGGGGGGGGGGGGGAAAGTCCCCTAGAGAGAAATAATGGCTACAGTGAGAAAGACACTGGTGAGATTGACCCAGATCTTCAAAGGTATTTAGGTGCCTACCTCCATTGATTTAAATGAAAGTTGGGAGCCTAAATACTTTGAAAACCTGGACTTTGTCTTTAATATTTTCCCTGTATGGCACTTCAAAAGGAACAAATAAGCATTTGACATGCTGGTCAATGGAAGGTCTTTGTTTACATTAGCAGGTTACATTAACAGTGTATGGAGGAAGTGGTGTGTTAGTGAATCATAGAGGAACATGCTGCATTTTTTCCAAGTGATGCAAGGACACTTTTTTCCCTTAAAGTAGAAGTTCAGATAATTCTTTAAGGATCAGCAGAAATTCTGGTTTCATTCAACTTTGGAAGGCAAAGTCTGTAATTAAACAAAGTCCTTCCTTCCTGGAACAGGAAATGTAAAAATAAGGATAGTGTATTTCCAACTTCTACTAAGGGAGGTGAGAATATAGCCACTTCTTTTTGCCACAAGACTGTACGTACATCTTATTTCTTGAAAGAGACAGATTTCAAATATGCATGTCCGCATATAATAATAAACATGGTGAACTAAACAGTTTCAGATATAAATATGCTTATATGTGTTTCTTTTACAGCAGCATATGGGCAAGATTAAGGCATACAGAACTTCCATCCATCCTGATTTCCAAGGCAGCTGCAGCATGTGCTAGTGGACTAGACATGGGACTGAGAACAAGGGATTCCTGTGTTCTGGAAGGGTTGCCAACTCTCTAATCGCACAAACCCAAACACCCTTGCCCTGCCCCTTCTCTGAGGCCTTACCCCCTGCTCACTCCATCCCCCCTCCCTCCATTGCTCGTTCTTCCCAACCCTCACTCACTTTCACCAGGCTGGGGGCACGGGGTTGGGGTGCAGGAGGCAGGGCTAGATTAATGCAGGGGCTTTAGGGGCTGCAGCCCAGGGCATTGGGCTAAGGGGGGGCCCACAGGCCGGATGCAACCCGTTGCTTCTTTTCATCCAGCCTGCGGCAAGTCTCCATGCCGCAGGCCAGACACCAGTCCCCAAGCCTTGGCGCCTCCCCCGGGGCTGGAGCCACGAATGCCGGCTTGACGATGTGTCCCTGCGGCCCCTAGGCAAGGGGCGTTCAGGGAATCTCGGCACGCTGCCCCCGCCCCCAGCACCATCTCCGCAGCTCCCATTGGCCGGACACTCCCAGAGCCCACACCCCGAACCTCCTGCTTCACCCCAACCCCCTGTCCCATCCCTGGCCCCACCTGAGAGCCCACTCCCCCAGCTGGAGCTGCAACCCCCTCCCGCATGCCAATTCCCTGCCCCAGCCCTGAACCCACTCCCCCACTCCAAAACTCCATGGACCCCACAAAATCCAATAGCACCGGGCCCACAGGAGAGTTAATCCAGCCCTGGCAGGAAGGGGTGTGGCGTGCGGGTTCTAGGAGGGAGTTTGGGTGTGGGATGCAGGCTCTGGGCTGGGGAAGTGGGTTGGGGTATGGGAGGGGGGGAGGGGTGCAGGCTCTGGCCGGGCGGTGCTTACCTAGGGCGGCTCCCGAAAGCGACTGGCACATCTCTCTGGCAGCAGCTCCTAGGCGGGAAGGACAGGGGGTCTTTGTACGCTGCTGCTGCCCACAGTTCCCATTGGTCACAGTTCCCGGCCAATGGGAGCTGTGGAGTCAGCACTCAGGGCAGGGGAAGCTTGTGGAGACCTCCTAGCCCCACCCAGGGGCCATAGGGACATGCTGGCCGCTTCTGGGAGCGGCATGGAGCCAGGGCAGGCAAGGAGCCTGCCTTAGCCCCGCTGCGCCACTGGACTTTTAGCGCCTAAAATCTCCCAGTTTGGCTTCAGTAGCCTCTGGGAGGATTGGCCACCCTAGTTCTGACCCTGGCTTGGACACTGACTCTTCCTGTCCCTTTGGTCAACTCACTTAAAGCTACATTTTTAAAAATCTAAGGGCACTAAAAATCAGAGGACATCTTGTAAAACAAAGACCTTAACCTTTCTGCCTTTGTTTGCCCACCAATACAATGGTGACTGTAATCCTACCTCACAGAGAAGTTATTAAAGTTAATGGAAAGCATTATAAATCCTAAATTTACCAAAATATACATAAAACCCTCCTGCAGATGAGGCAGTAGAATTCCACCTATTTGGACAACAGTCCCTTGCAAAACACTTCCCAAATCTTGACTAATAGGAATAGACTCCAATACAAGCAGCCCCTGCTCCGCTTCTCCTGCCACAGGAGCCAGAGGAGCAAATTCTTCAGGTTGGACTTTGGGGGCAGTCAGAGGATAAAAGAAAGGAGTCAGTTATGTTTGAGGGGAATGGAGGTGGAGAAAAATTGTTTCACAGGTGCTCCCAAAACTACTAAGGCCAGCTCTGCTCCCTGCCAGTGCTGGATAGTTCTCTCCTGAACATTTGCTAGGGCTTTCTTCAATGTATACGGCCTGTATTCAGCTACTTCTGGAAATATGATCTGTATGATAAGCTGGAACTGAGTCAATGCCCTAGACTAGGGAACAGGATACAGGAGGACTTTATTACGACTTGGGTTTCCTGGAGGGAAGTCCAGTCAAAGAGGTGGCTTGCATTCTCCCCGAGGCTATTGTTCATTCAGACTTGGACCCTGGCCTTTTCTGTTTATTTATCCAGACTGAGCATCTCCCTGCATGCCAGTCCTCCTGTATACAGTAAACAATGGCAGCTCATTGTAGTGGTAATAAATGCAGCAGTAGCTATGACCTTCCTCCCCTTCCTAGGATCATCTGATAATCTGAGTTCCCTCTGCCCTCTTCCTGCTTGTTGCCAGGCTCAGGCAAGAACACAATAATATGTATTTTCTAGAATTTCATTCCTGGTCTGAACAACTATATATAGGCACTTTCACCAGTAGAAAAAGCTGTGGTTAACTTGAAATTTTGTTTGTTTTTGTTCAAAGTCCCATTTTCACTTGCTCCTGCCTTTCTCAAAGATTCTCCTTTGGGGTTGGAATTTGCCATGCTTGCCTCTGCGATTTGTGTTTGTGTGTGTGAAAGAAAAGTTTGAGGACGATCCTTTCGATTGTTTTTGAGATACAAGTGTGAGTATGGGGTACAGGGGAGAGACACGGTAGACCAGATCCTGAGCTGGTATAAATCAGTGTAGCTCCATTGGCTTTTGTTTTCAGTGATGTAAATGGAGGTGCAACGATTTATACTAGCTTGGGACCAGGCCCTTCTCCCTTCTCCCCCACTTAAAAAAGGAAAAGAAAAAAAAATCTGACTCTCTTTTAGACACCATGCAGATAACTCCAAATTGGCTGAGCTTTGCAATGCCAACCTGTGAATGGCAGTTTCCCTCAGCAAGGTGTCTGCACTTTGCAAAGTTTTAAAAAACAAGACTGGAGAAATAACAGGGATAGACGTCTGAAAATATTTCACCTGGCCTGCACAGTAAGTAGAATGTGCTGATGTGGCCAGCCCTTGTACATACACAGCTCAGAAAGCATATACAATTAAATAGCAATTAATCCCTCCTTAAGAGTCTATTTTGCCATGGTGCCTACAGAACCCAGACTGCTGATAACAGGTAGGGAAGTGACAGTGGTGCCTGTTCCTCTTTCCCTTTTTCCTACAATCCATCATCCCTACCTCTTTCCCTTTATAAAAAATCCAATACATGTAGCTAACTAAAGCTGTGCTAAATCCAAACCATATTCATTTTTTGTATGTTTTAGCCTCATCTTCTACCCTTGGTCTGGTTGCATCTTTAGACTGAAAGCCCTTCAGGGCAAGGGTTTTCCCTTTTCTATGTTTGCACTGTGATCTCAGTCCCGCTGTGACCACTCTCATACTATACATATTTAATAATAATAAGCATAGTGGCTGAGATGGAAGTGCTGGGCTTTCAGTTGCTTGTAAGGATTTTTAAATAAAGGGGATACGGTGCAAGGATGTCTCACACATATGTACGTTAGAACGCCTCATGCCCTCCCAATCCCGATGTGTATATATATACACACACTGTAACTCCTCCTTCCCCAACCCACTTTAATCTTCTGGTTTCTTTGAGTATTATTTCCCTCCCTCCTTCTCCATTTTGCTCTAAACCAAAGAAATTCCATGAAACAAACAAACACAAAATCCAACCAAAAATACCCTACGCTAATGCAACAGTCATCAGGAAACACTTAGCTGAGAATGAACTCTCACCTTACCTTAACTTCGTCCCCTTTGTGCTTAGGTATCATTATATGGTCTTTAATTTCCAACATGTTGTGTATTATACTGAATGTCTTTGGCTTCAAGCTTCTAGGATCCATTCCTTCAGGATGCTGTGGATTATTTTCTCAACGCTTCTGCAAGAAAAGGTTTCTCTACATGGGGAAATTGCCCAGCAGAACTGTACTGGTGTAATTATACCACTGTAGCGGTATGACTATAATTCCCTGTGTGGACATTCTATTCTGGAATAAAAGTTACTTTTTTGGTACAGCTTAAACTGTTTCCAATGTGACATGAGTTATAATGAAAAAAACTCTCACGTGTGCACGTGGGAGAGTTGTACTGGCATAGCTATAGTGGTATAATATTAATGCTATAGTTCTGCTGGTCAGTTTCCCCGTTTAGGCAAGCCTTAAGCAGCTGAGGTTTTCCTCTGTCTCATCCTAGCCACTCCCTGGTGAGGAAGAGTTGAGAGTTCTGAAAACCACTGAAGAGCAGACTAGGGAAAGTACAACTATGATTCCTTTTTAGTTTCAAAAAGTACAGTGACTATGGATGTCTGTAGCAATCATGGAGCCCCTTTGGGCCTGATTTACAGATGTGAGTGCCTGAGTCACAGTGCCAGTTCTGCATGTGCATATTAGCATGTAAGTGACTAGACAGAAAGGAGCAATGGCAGCTGCCAGCTAGTCTGCAGGAATTTCTATGCTGCTAAATCTGTTGTAATTGACCTGGTGTTAGCAACCATAATTTAGACAGGGCCTAAGCTAAGGCGCAGGAGTTGTGCTTCTGATGTACCTAGTGGATGTTTTATCCCAGTGTGGGGCTGGTGATTTCAGATAGCTGGTTATATTTTATTGTGCTTCCTCCTGGTAAAGAACACCTAATCATTTCTGCGAGGCGAGGCTAATTTGTCAAGGTGGGATGCCAGCTGTGCTGCTTGTGCGATGAGATAACAAAATGGGGAACTTGGTTAGAGTGGGAAATAAAGGTCTGCTAGTCATCCTGCTTGTGGTATAAAGCCCAGATAGGCTCACGGCTGTCTCCCATTCCTCACTGAACATAAATCCGTCAGAGGCACTATGATCATTTCCAGTATGACACACTATTTGTTATTGTCTCTGACTAAACCAAAGTTTTCATGCTGCTCAGCTCAGGAAGCGACCAGGCCTGTGCACTGCATCCTCACCACCTTGCCAGCCTCAACGGGCCCTGAAAATAGCATTAAACAAAGACTAATGGTTTCTATTAAACTTTTTAATGAAGAAGCCTTGGGTTCCAGATGTGGCGATCTACCCCCAATGACAAAATAACCATTTTCAATATGCTTACATTTCAGGAACACAGAGATTCATTTCACACACACAAGCATAGCAGCCGTTGCATAGTCAGAAAGGCCTGTGCAGACCTGTGAAGGGAATGCAAATGAATCACAGTGAGGCATGGAGTGAGGGAAGGTATCTTAAGAGCTGTTCCTAAATGATGGGGCTGTTATAAAGAACTCTGTATAACACCCAGTGTGATTTGACATTCATTCACTAATCAGAGTCATCCAGCTCCCAGTGAGTCACTTGTTCCACTCCTCTGGAAACATGGCTCATACTGTATCCAAAACCACTTGATTTGTTCATATAGTTTTAAAAGGAACGGACAAACCATAGTGACCAAAAGTTGTTGCCGTCTGAGAGCTGATCCATGAAATGAGTTAACAGACCTCAGTACAGTTGCTAGTTGATGGGTGTCTACATCACAAAAAACCACCCCACTACAGTATGCACTTGGCAGTCTCTGTGGAGCAGCATCGCCTTGGCTGGATCCTAAACAATCCTCTTGCTCTTAGAGGTGATCCCTCTATGTCAAATTGAGGCACAGCGTGGGGAAGGCTGCACAGCTATTAACAGTGCCTTTTCTTGAGCCTCCTTGAACCAGCCCTGAATTAATTAAAAAGATAAATTAAGAAAAAAAAAATTAAAAAGAAAAAAATAAAGTGCAAAAGGCCAAGAACTCCATAGTACCATTTCCAAATATGCAAGATACAAGAAAAGAGGATGGGACGGCACTTTTTCAGTGGTTCTCAAACTTATTTGATTGCACCCCCCTTCTTTGTGTCTGTAGTTTATGCCCCCCCCCCCGGCATACAAGTTCATATACCAGTTAAAGAAAAATCAACCTGCAACTCTCACTAAATATTAAAAACAGTAAGGCATTGATTCAAACAGAGCCAACGATCCATTGTAATAAGAGCAAAAGCAAAACTGCGATTGTGGTCAATGCTTCCAAATTAAATATGCACACTGCGTCGTAGCAAACGGATTAACGTATAGAGGGCAACGACTTTGTATAATGCTATGCAAGATTAACAGAAATCTGTCAAAATGCACAACGCCCTCTGAGGACCTGATATGTCTGGATGAATCAGCTTTGCTAGATATTCATTGCTATGGGTAAAATGTGCACAGTAGGGGTTTTTTTCTCTCCCCTAAAGCTTCTCAGGCCTCCCCAGAATACATTCCATGCCCGCCCCCCAGTTTGAGAACCTCTGCTTTACATCATCGTGTTAGGGCCTGGCCTGGCTAAAAGTGCTTTATGAGCCACTGTAAACAATTATCAGCCACTGATGGAGAGGCACTGGGAAGAGTGTGGATGCTACATGCCAGCTTTATGAGACAATGGGGGTAAGAGAGAGTGTGTGTATGTGATGGGCCAGTCACTGAGTGAGAACAGAAGGCCTGTTAGGCGCAGTCACACTTAGAACAAGGTACACGTCTCGGTGTTCTTGTTCTACAGTCTGGTGTGGAGTGGAGCTATGGCAACCCAGCCTTGAAAGAAGCATGTCTACATGGAGCAGCTCCTGTCCAGGGTTGGATTTAGGGACAGGTGACTGCCATGGGTGCTGGGCTTGGGGTGCGCTGGGCTTGGGGTGCTCTTTTTATTGTTAGCGACAAAGCGGAACATAGAATATTTGAAGTAAAATGTTTCAGGTATTCTGTATGTGGATCCATTTTTCACTAATCTCCTAGAATGTTCTGGGCCTTCGTAGAATCTCGTGAAAACTTCCAAACTTTCTGAGAACTACATTTTCCTCCAACCTCCTAGAATGTTGTCAGCCATGCCCTTGTGGGTATTTAAGTGGCGGTGCATCACCCGTCAGTCAGTGAGATATAAGGACGAACTGAAATGAAGTGAGAGCCCAACTGTGACATGAAGAGAAGAAATAGGGGGATCCTTGCACTGAATCCAAGAGCTCTCTTCATGCCTTGTGGCTGCCATTCCTTCAACTGGTTGTGTCAGATGCATCATCATCTTCTTTAGATTCAGTATCCTCTTCGGAGTACTGCAAAGGATATGCTTCCTGTTTTCAGCATCAGATGCAAGATCCTATAGACAGTGGTACAAATTTGACTGTGAAGCTGGTAAGTGACACTCATTATTTTATTACTTGAAAATGCCATTGGCCAGTCTTTGGATCTCTCTGACGCTGTGCTTCAGTTCGCAAGGGCAAAGGCAACAAAAACGACCTTTTTAACCTAAAGGACTAGGGTTAACATTCTAAGGCTGTCATCTACTGTAACACTATTTAATACTGGTCCATCCAATGCTGGTGCACAGTTCAATTTCTTGATGTTAGTACATTTCAGTTATTCTTAAAATTAAAAAGTTTCTATAAGCTTAGAGGAAACAAATTTTTTTATTTGTTTATATATGCCATGAATAATCACAGATTTACAGATCCTAGCATGCAAATTTATCATCTTATATGACAGGAATAAAATATGCATGCTGATTGGAAAGAATGAACAATTTGTGGCTGTGAATGTTTGTCCATGTTCTTAGGAGCTTAACAGTATCATTTCCAGCAAAAGTCTGCATGAGGACAGTGTGTTGCATTGGTTTTTTTTTACTATGATTTCTGGTGTGACTGTAGAATATTGTAGGCAAACACTTCTTTGGTCCTTTTTTCTCTTTAGCTTTTCCCTCCCGGAGGGCTAGTCTATTTGCCTTCTCTCTTACAGGTTTGCTTCAGACATGCCAAACAGTGTCCTAAAGAGGAGAAAGACTTAGAACCACAGGAGTTAGAGATGGAAAATCCCTCAATGTAAGATCAGTTAGCCCACACACACCATCAGCCAATGCAGAATTGTGCCTAGACACAGATAGTCTAGCGCTATGCTCAGTCTCATAATTGTCCCAAGCAATAGGGCTTCCAGAATGACTATTCTACAGTGTAACAGATTTATTTCATAGCCAAAAGACTTTTAATGGTACTCATCCTAAATTTTATTTTGTTTAATTTCAGTCCCTTATACCATTACTCCTAATTATACCCCCTTGTGCATCCCTAAATAGTCCTCCTTTCTCCTTGGTGTTTTACACCTCAGATAGTTGTAGACTCTTATCTTGTCCCCCTAGCACACCTAGCCATATTTAGATCTTAGGTCTTTACTCACAGGGCTGTTTCCAAAACCTTGATAATTTTTGTTGCTGTTCTATGAGCAGCCCTATACTTTCTGATAATGGGGTGCCTAGAATTGAATGCAGTATTTCAGATCTGTTTGCATCAGGGCTATACAGAAAGGTACCATTATCTCTGTCTCTGTGACTTATGCAGCTCAAAATTGCATAGGTCTTTTTGCTGTCATCTCACATTAGAAGCATGTCTAATGCCCTGTCCACTCTCCAGCTACTTTAGGTCTTGTTCAGCATTACCACTTCTCAGAATCTTCCCGCCCCCTGAATATCTGTGATTCAGAGGATCTCTCACCAGATGTAATACAGCCACACTTTTCCATGTGGAATCACATTTTGTTTCTTGAGTTTTGACTTGCCAAGCTAACAGGATAACACAAACACAGTCAACACTTTCAGATGGCGCTCAGGACTTGAACACCACTGCTCCCTTTTGCCAGAAGGCACCTTTAAGCAGCAGTAAATTACATATATCTAAGAGGTGAGTAACTGAGGCATAAAGTGGTGATATGATTTGCACAAAGTCACACAGCAAATCAGTGTCTGAGCCAGGAACAATATTCAGAATTCCTGACTCCTTATTCATTGCTCTAGCTATTAGCTGTGTAGGCAGAGCTACAGTGTGGTCTAACTTCTGGGAAGCGTATGATACAGAAGACAGATAGGATCAAATATCCACGATAAAGTTATGCAATGTGCTGCATCCACATGGATTCACTCTTTCACCCGACTGAAAATATAAAATATATTATAAGCCAAACCAATAAAAGGTCATGGTTTTTAGTGACACCTCTCGTGGGTTTGCCCTCTTTAGAACCGCATGTGTGAGAGCAGGACATCTGAGTGGGTGAGGGCTGCAGTGCTATAGCAATCTTGCTGTGGGGAGGACGTATGGTAAAAAAACCCCAAGGTATTGCTGCAGCAATTTCATGCATAGCTATTCAATATGTAAATGGAAGTGATAACATCTTTGGTGATGCTGATTTGCGTGTTCTTCAATTCTTTTAATGATGCTTTAATCAGATCCTACAGGGAGTAAACTCCTCTGTCCCACAGTCCGTTTGCAACGTGCTGTTTGATCAGGTGCTAAGTATTGTCGTTTTCAGATGATTGCTTTTCTGAGTGGTGTAAGGAGTTTCCATCAGGAACAATCTTGCTGTACTTTTTCATGACTGGTTTCAGAGTAGCAGCCGTGTTAGTCTGTATCCGCAAAAAGAACAGGAGTACTTGTGGCACCTTAGAGACTAACAAATTTATTAGAGCATAAGCTTTCGTGGGCTACAACCCACTTCTTCGGATGCATATAGAGTGCTCTCTGTATGTGTGTATATATATCTCCTCAATGTTTCACTCTATATGCATCCGAAGAAGTGGGTTGTAGCCCACGAAAGCTTATGCTCTAATAAATTTGTTAGCCTCTAAGGTGCCACAAGTACTCCTGTTCTTTTTTCATGACTGAAGCTCAAAGGCAAAATGAAGCTGCTAAAATCATCTTCCTTGCCCGTTAAACTGACCACAGCACCTCACTCTTTAAATCTTTCCACTGGC
>NW_020664447.1:23152897-23214525 GCF_002925995.2 Terrapene triunguis
CTCTAAGGTGCCACAAGTACTCCTGTTCTTTTTTCATGACTGAAGCTCAAAGGCAAAATGAAGCTGCTAAAATCATCTTCCTTGCCCGTTAAACTGACCACAGCACCTCACTCTTTAAATCTTTCCACTGGCTCTCCCTGACACCCTATTAAGTTTGCATTTCCTGTCCTCCCCTTCAAGGTCTTTCACATCTCTAACCCTCCCTTCTTGTCTCATATCACATTGCAATTTCATTGCCTCCACTCCACCAACAAAGGCAGGCCCCCGGGACTGAATTAAGGCATTTGGGGGTCCCAGGCACACCATGACAAAGTGATCCCTTGTGGCCCCACCCCCAACTTGGAATGGAAGTCACAGGGTGCCCTCCCATCTTTCCTGGAGAGTCATGGACAGCAGTAATGGGGCGCTTTTCCTCCCCAGGAGAGGCAGCAGGGACTTTTTTTGACCCCCTCTCCTCCAAAGAGGCAGAGCTGGCAGCAGAGGGTCTCCTCAGTCCTTAACACAGTGTATCTGCTTTGGTGGCTGGAGTGGGCTCACCTCTGTCCCCTGCTGGGATGGAGTTGGCAGGAATTCCCCTGAGAAGTGGATCTTGGAGTTAGCACCCCATTGAAATGCACTACAGTCCCCTCCTTCAAATCCCTCAAAACCCACTTCTGCCATGACAACCGACAGGAAATTCATTAATTATGGCTGGGTTGAAGGGCAGATGAGGAATAAGTGACACTTTATCTACTTGGAATAATTAATAAGTATACAGATATATAAAAACTGTATATCTTTGTATGTCACGTTTTCTTCGGGGCAGGAACACAGGGGGGAACATGTCCTTTGTTCAGCCTGATTGGAGCTTTTAGGCACTTATTCAATAGTAATACATGCTGTTGATATACCCTTTAGCAGCGTTTCTCAAACCAGGGTCCGTGAACCCCTGGGGGTCCACAAGAGTACTCCAGGGGGTCCACGGCCCCACTGATCAACTCCTCCCCCTCCCCGGCATGCAGGAGGCCCTGGGAGGGAGGGAGAGAGAGGGAGGATCAGGGAAGGGGCACGCTTGAGGGGGGGGCGGGAAAAGGAGGGGCAGGGTGGAGTGGGGTTGGGAAGAGGTGAGGTGGGGCTTGGGGGGGAAGGGGTGGAGTCGAGGTGGGGCCTGGGGCTGAGCAGGGAACTTGGGGGTCCACAAAATTTTTTTAAATCAAAATGGGGTCCTCAGGTTGCTAAAGTTTGAAAACCACTGGCCTATATAATAACAGTGAGGTTCCTTAGAGGGAAAAATACAGCTACATGATTTTAGCTGTACATTCATTTGTCTCTAAAGTACAGAAATATGGGTTACATTTATTTGTTACACATATTTAGCACCACTTACTTAAGGTCTTGATGGGTATTAAGTTAGACTCACAACACTCCTGTGAGAGAGGCATTAATTATACCTTTTAATAGGTAAACCGAGGCATAGAGCTATTAGAAGCCCATTCCTGAAGCCATTGAAGTCAATGGCCCCAAGAGACTTGCTCCAAGGATGCACGTGGCATGTGTTGGTGCTTTCCTCGGGCACTCGGTGCCGGCAACACATGGACGTTTGTGCATTGGGCTTGTGCTAGCTTAGCCCATTGTAGGATCAGAGTTCAAGTCAGCTGCATAGATGTGACCAGAAGGCACTGAAAGGCAGTAGTCCTAACCTCCAGCCCTGTTGGTCACAAGTGTGCAGGTCAAGTACAGGTTACTTGACAGAAGCAGAACTCTCCTAATGTGTTAGCAAGAAAGCAAGCCGTGTGTGTGTGTGTGGTTTTTTACAAACTTTGGGCTTGATCCCGCAAACACATCAGCACCCGAGTAACTTGAATCACCTGGGTAGCTCCACAGACGTCAGTGCGACTGTTTCTGTGCGGAAAAGCGACGCTGGCATGTGTTTGCAGGGCCGGGGGTCTGTGGCTTTTCGGAGGCGCTGCCGGACTCTGGCTGCAAGTGAACAGCATTTCAGCAGCGTCCTGCCCAACGCCGCCTGACGATTACTACCGCTAAACAGAACAGACTGCAAGGAAACCTGCCGCCACCGGAAAACCGTAGAGAAAGCTGGAAAACAAACCAACCCAAACCACCTATCGCGCACTGGCTTTCCATTTCTAAGGCAGTCCAGCTGCGTAATGTCCTAGATGCGCCTCAGTTACTTCGTCTCTCACTCCGTAATTAGTGTCCGAGGCAAATTCCTGCCAGCCTTTCCCCTGGGCGTGCAACGCATTTGGGCTCAGACCCTGCCACGCTCTCAGTGCTGACTCCGTGGAAAGCTGGGAGAGAAGCTCTCTCTTGAAGTGAGATTCGTTGTTCTGTTGAAAGCATCCAAGCTCTGATCATATTAAGGAACCGCCTCCTGCCCCCCTCTTAAAGTCACAAAGCCATAATATTTTGCCTTTCAGTTTCCCCCTCGTGGCGTGCTGTGCTTATCTAACCTCCCACCCACCGGAGGCTGGATGCAATTTCAACACATTGCTGCCAATTAAATGCAGCATTTCAAAAATGTTTGTATTTAGCAACAGAAAGCCAGTGACCAGCTCCTTGGCAGTCCAGGCAGGCGCTGTTAAGGGTGAGCTTTAACTGTGCAGACTCACACATCCCGTGCACGGTGCCCCTCATTCAAATCTTTGGTCCCCTCCCTCCCCTTAAAGTTTCCTCTGATCGGCTTTGTTACACTTGAATGTCTAGCATTAGCTGTGCCGGAGGCAGAGGTGCTCCAGGAGGAGGAGGCATGTGAAACTGTTGCATCCTTTTCTCTCTCTCCTTTTTCTTTAAAGGCTAAAGAACTTAAACTTCCTGAAATTGTTGAATAGAAGCGGAGCGGACTTTTCTTCTTCCCCCAGGAGCTGGAAAGTGACTAACAGTTCAAGGAAGGCTCCAAAGCCGAGAGAGATCAGCAGCACACTTCCTTTAGGGGACTCCCTGGACTTTCCGTCTCCCCCATTTGTCTCTCCGGGGAGGAGCCAGCGAAAGGCACATTGTAAAAATAAAAACTAGACCGGAGCCAGCAAGTGTAAAATTCTAAGTGGTATTGGTCAGATCGCGGCGGATAAAGTAGAAACTCCTTTACTTCGTGATGTGAAAAGTCTCAGGAGAGAGCTGAAACATTTCTAGCAGCGGTGGGTTGTTTCATCTCATTTCCTTCTCCAAAAGCCGCGATGCAGCCCTAACTTAACATAAAAAGGGGGTGAGTGTAAAAATACACTTTCTTTTTTGTCTTTACACTGGCAATCTAAGGTGGTGGGGAATGCATTGTAGTTTAGCGTAATGCAAAGAGGGGAGGGGAGACCTCTGAGGAGCTGCAGCAGCAAATGGCAATCATGTAGATTTCGGATCAGAGTGTCAGCATTTGTCTTGTTTGAACAGGAGATAATCGCAAGGTTGTTGCCATTAAAACGGCCTCTGTTGTGTTAACAAGATGTTTATCTTGAGAGAGAGTTTGCAACAACAACAAAAAAGTTTGGGCTGTGTCTGATCTTCTATAAGAACCGTGTGCTTTATATTTTAGGATGACACTTTCAGCTCGTTGGGTTGTTTTTGTCCAGTTGTTAATGATTATTGCGGCATGGGATGCACTGACAGCGAGAGCCTGCTTGATTCAAAACAAAACAAAAAAACTCAGCAAGTTCTCCATTAACATAAATAAATAAAAATAGAATCTCCGGGCTTTTGATATCTTTGAAGAGCGTTGCCAGTGTAGACTAGCTCTGAGTCATCCCGAAAACAAAATGCCTCATTCTATCCCTTCCCCTCAGGAGACACAATAATTCTGAAACTGGGGGTGGGAAAAAGAGAATTTTCTCTGGCTTTTTCGGTTTGCTAAATGAATTTAATTAGAACGTAGCCTGTTGCAAAGAGACTGAAGCCATGTAACTGTCAGTGAGCCTGTCCTAAAAGGCAGAGCAGAGAAGAGAAGAGAGATCCATCCCTCTTTAAACCCCCCCCCCCATCTTTTCTCAGTAGTTGTGTAAAGTTCATTTGTCTGGCTGTTTTGTGAATGAAAATGGAAAGTTTCTTGTTCCCTAATAACTGCTCAGGGTCTCTGTGCACTGGGAGATTTTTGTACCTGACTGTTTTTAATAGACAAAATGTTAATAAAAACCGAGGAGTCCGGTGGCACCTTAAAGACTAACAGATTTATTTGGGCATAAGCTTTTGTGGGTAAAAAAACCCCACTTCTTCAGATGCATAGAGTTAAAATTACAGATGCAGCCATAAATATACTGGCACATGACTGTTAATATTTTCACCAGAGTTCCTATTAGTAGAAAGAATCCCAATACCCTTCTTTCCCCTGTTCTCCGAAATGTCCCAGCACTTGCAACTCTTGTCACTTGCCTGGGCTCGGCAGAAATGCGAATGTGCATATGCAGGTTTTGGGGTGATTCAGTTTATAACTGTCTATACTCTTTTTGCTGGCCTTCTAGTCATATGAGCTCTGTCCCTCGATTTTGTGTATTTTTGTTTGTCAGCACCAAGTTCTGAGCATATTTGTAGACAACACTGTAATTCTGTGGTATGAAAGGTTTCAGTTATGCTGAAGTCACCAGTGTCTGTGGTTCAACACATAATATCTGTTTACAGTGTGTGTATGTATGTTTAGAGTATATAGACAGTTATGACTTCAGCTAGGTTGCATAAATTCAGCACAGAAATTGATCTACCATCTTTCTTTTCCTAGCATAAAAGCCATAGAGAAACTGTATCACAGGCCACAGTGGCATAAACTACTTCTTGGTTAGTTTCATGTCTTCATAGTTCTAATATTTATTCAAGATTTTTCCCTAAAAATCCCCAGACATTCTAATAGCTTTACAAATTATGTCAATTCTGCTCTCTTTACCCATATGAGTAACTTCATTAGCCTTGTCTACGTACAAAAATGACCTGTGACTGACTGACAATGTGTGTGAGCAGTCGGTGCAGCTAAATATGTGCAGTGCTGAACATAATCTGTCCTGGTCTGCAGTTGCAGTTAAACCATTTCAGCACCAATTCAGCTGCGTCTGTCATCAGTAGTGGGAAACTTCTCATAATACAGACAGTGTTACTGATTTCTGTGTGAGCAGAATTTGTTCCACAACATGTCAGTGCAGCCATCTCTGGGGTGGACCACACCAATCATTTAAAGGAGTGCACAAGAATAGTATAAAAACAATAATAAATAATATAATAAAAAAAGGCCATTTAAATAGTTTGGGACTGACAAGAAGAAATACTTTTATCCAAGTGTTTTGGCAGGGGGAATTTAGTTAAGCAGAATGCATTTACCTTTGCTGTAATTTCCCCAGGACAAGGTGGTTAAATCTTCCTTAAATCTTAGACGTCACCTGAAAAGTGACATGGGCTCAATTTTGCAAACCTCATTAATTTATTTCTCTCTTCCCCAAACCATTTAGTTTTCCTGGTGTCTTGATTTTATGTATTAAAGCCCAATTTTGGGGGTAGTGTTGGCTGCAGGTTTTAGGGGCTGGATCTCTTTCTCATCTCTTCTTCTACCCCAGACTTTACTTTCGTCCTACCTCTTTCGGAAGAGCCTTGTGCTGTCTTTACATATTGCATCTGCCATTTAAAATCAGAAGGAATAGCTTGGCCTTATTACAATTAGTGTGCTGGGGCTAGGGAAATCTTACCCATTTCCTGTCCTGACTACTGTAAATGAGGATTCCAGGTGAAGTTTTTATAGACACATTTGTATGAGACTATTAAAATGCTTGTGTGGTGAAACATGTTTTACAGATGTTAATATAGTTTTACTGATCTTTTTTATTGGAAGGGAACTACGTAAAATGTCAAATGTATATATTTTTCCTGTTTTATTACCCTCACCACAATGTTATCCTGATGTCTGGAGCAAAGTATATCTTAGACCAGTGGTCTCCAAAGTGGGGTGCGCGCAGTTTTTTTTTTTTTTTTGCTTCTGCAGTTCGGGTGGGAGTCCGAGTTTTTATTTATTTATTTGCTTCGGCGCAGTGCTCAAAATTTTTTTACTGATGGGGTGCGCGATCAAAAAAGTTTGGAGACCACTGTCTTAGACAATAACTGTAAGGATACCATAAATATTTAACAAATCCATGGTCACCTACAATTTCATGGTTGTTGTTATGTTGCTCCCCATGGCTGCTTGGAACCTCAGTAACAGTAGTGATAGAACTATGATCTTCTGCTTCATGAGCATAGGACCCTATTATGGGAACTAAAGGAGAATCTCCATTTGCTGTCGCAGCATAGGGCAACAGGTCACACAGTTCTACGGTTTTAAATTCATTTCCATTAGAGTCCAGTGGTACGTGCAGCCACACACCAGCTCTTCCATTATACGTCATATGGTATGTACATTTGAGGATATGAAATATGGCAGTAGATTTTAAGATGGAAATAGAGATTTCATTAGATCTTTATTTCTTTTAATCTAGTAAGGAAGAATATCTAAAAGCACTTTTATTCATAGTGTTTGGGCTCAGTTTCCCTGATTAACACCATTCATAAATTCTAAGACCATTATTATCTAGTCTGACCTCTTGCGTAATGCAAGCCATAGAACCTCACCCAATAATTCCTGCCTCAAACCCATACCTTCTGATTGAGCTGTAGCACGTCTCTTAGAAAGGTATTTATAATTTCTTCTCTGAGTGAATATGTCTAGGGTACTACATTTTATATGAAGAAGGTAAATCAGGTTCTCCCATTTACTTTCTCATAATTCAAGAAAAAGGGGACTTCAGATGTAATGCTTTTTTGTTACACAACCCATAATTAACACGCGTCACTCACTGCCAAAAGGATGTCATTGTAGCTAAGATCTCACTAGGACTGAAAAAGGGATTAGATGTGCATATAGCTAGGCAATAATGTGTTTACAGTATGCTCAGGTTACAAGCCAATCACTAATTGATGGGGTTAGGAAGAAACTTCCCCACAGGCAGATTATTCCATAATTGTACAGCGTGGGAGTTTCTGGCACTTTTGTTTGAAGTGGCTGGTTCTGGCCACTGTCAGAGACAGGACACTTGGCTAGATGGATTTGATCCAATATGGCAATCCCTGTATTCCTATTCTTCTGCCCATCAATGATGAAAACTTTCATTTCAAAATGGTTTAACTTAGGGATACTGTGGTGGATTTTTTTAACAGAACTCTTGATACATCAACAGGCAACAAAGCCCATTAGAAAGCCTTCTTTCACTCTATAAAAGCAAATAAAACTGGAATGTGGATATTTACAGTGTAGTTGACAGCTAGCATGGATATCATAATTGCACTCACCCTTCAAGATAAAGGCTCCTCTAAACATTTTTGTGTAACCAATTCATGGATTATACAATGTCAGTTCAGATGAGTTCAAAGACTCGCAAGGTTCATTTTCAAAACTGAAGGGCCCAGCAATAAAAAGCTGTGTTGCCATCACTCACAATATTTGGTGTTTTTCTTAAAGTCCCAGCTCCCAGGAAACCTCAGCTTCCATTTAAAAAAAAAAAAATTCTAGCTCCTATAGTTGTAAGGAAAAACAATTTGAAAACAAGAACCAAGTCTATCTCTAAGGCTCAGAAACCAGATGGCAAGGAAAAGAACTCAAAATCTATTAATTTTTTAAAACCTTTTGGTTTTTAAGTCAGTCACATGATCTTGGGAGGCTTGACTCATGATTTTTGAACATTTAGAGTTGACAGTACTGTTAACCACAAAAGTCTGACATTGTTGTCTACACTAGATTTATTCTCTTAACATTTATCACTGGTGAGACTACAAATGTAGATTTTATACACTAAAAAGACATGTACTGTGATCCTGTTCTAGTGTTTGTCTAATGGAGTATAACAGCCTACTACTGATGCAAGCTGAGAGGTCATCTTTAGTTCAGTTATGTAAACAGCCAGTAGTGTTCTTAATGGGCACATTTTCTAACCCAGGGATAGACAACTGATGGTGAAAACACCGGTGGCTGGTCTGTTCAAGTTCTCCCACTGTTGTTACTACTGGTGGAGCTGCAAAGGTGGGAAATGCTAAGGAAGTGTCCAGTGCAGAAAAGGTTTAATTTTGCTAGATCACTTCTACTTATTGTATGGATGGACCCTAAAAGATTTGTGGTTATTTAAATTGGACTAAGTCATGTTTAAAGAGATCTTGCGTTCTCTCTAATTAGCATCTCATAAGCAATAAAATAGGTCATTAAATTTAAACTGACATGGCTTGCTTGCTTTCACCTGTGATGTGGGATTTTTTTTT
This sequence comes from Terrapene triunguis, assembly GCF_002925995.2. Lineage (NCBI taxonomy): Eukaryota > Metazoa > Chordata > Testudines > Emydidae > Terrapene > Terrapene triunguis. Next base: position 23,161,136 of record NW_020664447.1, read on the forward strand.
AATTGAATTTGAGCAGTTGATCAGCTACATTTTTCTTTTTCTTTAAAAAAAAAATCATTTTGCCAGATTTCTCCATATGCAGAGCAAAGCTCTTCTAATCTTCACAAACTATTCTGTGTGACTAGGACAGTACACTTGTCTGAGTTAATACATTTACATGCTTCCTGGAGTTTTGCTGCAGATGTTACTAGTACCATTGGAGAGAGACTGAAAACAGGATACAGCAGTTGAAAGTTCATGTTGGTTTTTGAATTTGAATACATAAATGTGCTAGTTATTCCTTCGGCCAGCTAAGGCCCAAATCATGCAAAAAATTTAGGCCCTGTCTACGCTAGAAAGTGTTGTTGCTTACTCATGGTGCATGAAAAATCCACACCCTGGAGAGAGATAGCTATGCTGACCTAACCCCTGGTATAGACAACACTAGATTGATAGCTGAATTCTTCCGTTGATCTAGCTACCACCTCTCAGGGAGGAGGATTCCTACGCTGACGAGAACCCCTCCCATCAGTGTAGGTACTATCTTCACTGATGTGCTACAGTGCCACAACTGCAGCGCTGCAGCCGTGCCACATTTGAAGTGTCAACAAGCCCTATGTCTTCACTACCAAAAAAAGTGTGATTTTTGCAGGGAAATAGCTGGAGTTAGCTATCTCACGGTAAAATTCTAGTGGAGACAAGGTATAAAACAGTTCCCTCTAGGGGTTTTCAGCAAGGTTTGAAGTGAAGACCTTCAGCACAGACTTCTACCATTTGAGTTAAAGTTAACCCCTTAGCATGTACCATGTAAAGTTAAACCCCTTAGCAGTAGGCAATTATCCTTCACTGTACAAGCTCTGGAGAGGGACCATGGCACAGCTTTTGTCAGTGTTTTAAATCTACACTAGCACTTTCACCAATGGTAAATTTTAAGAAAATAAACCTACTGTAGAGAAGGCCTTACTTCTATGGTTAGTAGTATTGCCAACCCAAAGCATTCAAAAATCATGAATCAGGCCCTCAAAAAGCATGAGATTAGCTTGCTGTAGTTAGTCACGGTCAACACCACCAGGGGGTTATCTTGACTAGCTACACTGTGATGGGAGAACCTCAGATGTTTGGATGCTGCTAAGCTTGCTGCTTGGCAAAGCTATGAGCAGTGGAGGCACTAAAGCTCTCTGTCTGCAGACTCAGACAGCATTGGATTGGGTCATGGTTAAAAGGTTACATTAGCCAGAATAGCTAGAACAGGGGTTCTCCAACTGGGGGTCGGGACCCCTCAGGGGATCACGAGCTGTCAGCCTCCACCCCCAAACCTCACTTTGCCTCCAGCATTTATAATGGTGTTATAAATTAAAACACTTTTTTATATATTTAAGGGGGGTGGCACTCAGAGGCTTGCTATGTGAAAGGGGTCACCAGTACAAAAGTTTGAGAACCACTGAGCTAAAATGTTCTTTTTAAATGAAATCTTTCAATTCTGCAAAAAATGATGGTTTAGCACTCCATGTTTCTCTATTCTCCCCTTCCCCCAATCAGGAAAAGGTTCTTACTTGTCCCTGGCAAATGGTGTGTAGTTTTCTTAAGGCCTGGTACTGGATCTGTATTATTTCAGTTTTAAAATTTGGTTGTATCTTTTTGCCTCAGGTTGTAATCAGTCTTGTATTGTGGTGGTTGCTTAGCGGGAAATCTAGTTTGTCTTAATCTAGATTAAATCAATTCACTTCTCTTAAAGTCTGTAATTCAAAAGCGCTTTTAATTTCAGGCAGATCTGCTATGTGACTATATGGATGAGTTGTTCTTCTCTAGCACTTTCCACCTAAGCATTTTAAAGTGTTCTACAAACATTTTAAGCCTCTTGACACCCATAAAAGGTAGGCATTATTTCCCCCATTTTTCAAATGGAGAAACTGAAGCACAGGAGTTAAGTAACTTGCCAAAGATCAGACAGGAAATCTGTGGTAGAGACAGGAATAGAACCTAGTTCTCTTGGTTGCTAATCCAGTGCCTTAATTACAACATCATTCTTTCTCTGTATGCTCTGGAGCATAATCTGATCTCTTTGGCTCAAAACTAAACTAACTGGTCATAAAGAAGTTCAGCCTTTTATTTTCTTAGAATTTTCATAAGGAATTTTAGTGCTTGTAGTACATGCGTGACATACACCTATTTCACACCATAGGTTCCAAAGAGGCCTCTGTGGTGTCAGAAATAGAGTGGGTCTTTTCAAACTGTGGTGGGCTACGTGCAAAGATTTTTCTTATGCTTCGGTTCTCAGACTGTTCCTACCACCCCCACCAAGTGTCTTGCTTGGAGTTTCAAGTTGATTCAGCCTCAACAGCTCAAAGCAAAAGTCACTTGAAACCACTGAGTTTCTTTGTAAACTTTGCATGGTTTTGCTGTTAAATCATTCATGGGGTCCAGGTTTGAGAGAACTTTCACTGAATCTGTTTAGAGGCTATAATGAAATCTTTCACCTTTCCTGAAAGTTTCCTGGCAAACACTGGAGAGATGGTTGCATCCAGTGGGTTGGGAGACCTGGACTCCATTGCTACCTCTGCTGCTCACTCATCTGAGGGAGTCACTCTAGGGCTCTGTAATTGCATTCCCTCATCTGTAAAATGATATCATGATGCTTGCCCTCCTTTGTAAGCACTTCGGGATCCTTGTGGAGTGCTAAGGATGAACACGTCACAAAGCTGTCTGGATCCCTTGTGATCTTTCATGAGATTATTTACCGAAATGAAAGAGGGGCTGCAAAGCACGATATGTTGGAAGGGCTCGTGTGAGGGGTTCAAGTACATGCCAAGACTGCGTTTTGAACTTGTTACTACTCCCATCCACAATCGCATCACTGCTCTTAGATCAGGGTGAGATGGTGGGAGATATAAGCAGAGGTACATGTTTTTGTCTGTGTTATAATTTGGAGATGTCGTCAGCCTTAAGTTAGTTGAGCTTCCGGGCTTTAGTCCAGCTAAACATGGCCGCCTTTCACATTCTTTAATCATTAATTTTTGGTATTTAATTATAGTACATGTGTTTTGTCTGGGTCATGAAGCATGTGCTTTGTGTTTCTTGGCTGGCTATTCCTGCATTCTTCTGTCTTTTGCTCTGAAGTCCAGCCGGCCCAGTGTGGCACGTAGTGTTTTAGTCTTCTGTATTCCCCTAGCTGGGAGCCTGAGACTTCTAAAATTTTTGGTTCTGAGGAATGGTGAAGCGGCAAGTTCAGTCTTCTTGTTGGGGGCAGCAGAGGGGAGGAGCTGGAGGCGGGGAATCCTGGTCATATCACCCCTCCTACTTACAGCTGTGAAATTGCATGCAGAAGTTGTTGCTCTGGCACTTTGGAAAGGAGATGCGTATGTACATGTTCTTGACCAAAGGTAAGGGACCTACAACAACATGCATTAAAAGGGGAGTCAGATATTGTCATTTTGTAGGCCTTGAACTTGGATATTTTCTTATATAATTGTTTGTTTTACTACTGCTGTACCACTGGCAAGACACTAACTTCACGAGCACCTAAACCAATTCTTACATACAATCCAGTGCTCTCTCCCCTCCCCCAGTAATTTTGTTTTTCAGCGTACAGATACTTTTGTGAGCATGTTTGTTTTAAGCAAATAATGAGTAGAAGCTTCAGTCCTCACCTTCCAATTTGCTTGTGTTAGTTTTTTTGGGCTTTTATTGCTGTTAAATAACTTTCTAGGAGAAATCAGAACTAACCTGGAGGAGGAGATGTCAGTTACGTGGGTGGGGTGGTGTTAGTACAGTACAAATATTTTCAAACAAAACAGTGGCAAATGTGGCTTGTGATTAGGGATATCATCTGTCTATCTTTTTTTTTTTTTTTTTAATTTGAGAGGGAAGTAACAGCATTTTTTTTTTTTTTGAGTGGCAGGTTTTACATTTTATTTTGTTATATTAGAGTAAAAATGTTTGTTAGCTTAGGTTTGGTATCAAAGCCCGCACTTAAAAAGCTGATTTTGACAAACTGAAAACAGTGAATCTCTTTCTAAAAATAATGATTTGTTATAGCAGCAGTTGCCTGTTTTCATTATGTTGTTTCATTCAGGGTCTACGCTAGTAAAATATCTACCTGCAACTTGGGTTAGTGGGGGTGCAGTGGAGTGGTGGCATTAGCTCCAGCACCTCCATGGGGGAGGTGATGTTAATACTCATCTGGTTGAAGTTTACTGCTTTGCAAATTGGCTTGCAACCAGCATTGCAAACTTGAGTCATTGACATATGACTTTGCAGTGGTACAGCAAAACCGGCAAATAGTGCCGGTAAGATGGCAGCTGGCCATGAGGAATATTTTCTTCCCCCTCATGTTTAATCCTGTTCTGATTTTGTGGAATAGAAACAGGATGAGCTCTAACATAGTCCTTTACTTAGTCTAATGTCTTTAACTAAATTCATAAATTCCTTGAACTAGACTTTCTGCTCACAGAATTTACACGCTATACTGGTTTTACCAGCAAAGTTGGTGACTAAGGCCTGGTCCACACTACCCCCCCACTTCGGACTAAGGTACGCAAATTCAGCTACGTTAATAACGTAGCTGAATTCGAAGTACCTTAGTCCGAACTTACCACGGGTCCAGACGCGGCAGGAAGGCTCTCCTGTCGATGCCGCGTACTCCTCTCGGCGAGCTGGAGTACCGGCGTCGACGGCGAGCACTTCCGGGATCGATCCGGGATCGATTTATCGCATCTAAACCAGACGCGATAAATCGATCCCAGAACATCGATTGCCTGCCGCCGGACCCTCCGGTAAGTGTAGACGTACCCTAAGGGTATGCCTACATTGGCAGACTTACATCGCTGGCAGTTACATCGCCACTCAGAGAGTGCTGAAGGGAAACCGTTGTTGTGTGTTCACATTGTCAGCTGTCTGCGCAATAGCATGTTCACACTTGCAGTGGTATTCAGAGCGGTGCACTCTGGGCAGCTATCCCACAGAGCATCTCTTCCTCTTCTGCCGCTAAGAGTTGTGGGAAGGCAGAGGAGGTCACGGGGCATCCTGGGTCCCGTCCCAATGCCCTATGATGCATTGCTTCGCATCCCAGCAATCCCTGTGCTTCCGTCCGCATTTGGCACCATCTTTCAACGGTTTGTGTACTGCACGCCCTGCCTCTTCAGTCTGTAGGAATGGATCCTGTACTGTTGACCAATATGCTGCTCGCTCTCACTAATACGTCACAAGTGGCAGTGGAGTTATTCCTTAAACTAGAAAGGCAAGAGGAGTTCGACATTGATCTTGCCACGCGTAGTAGCTACGACACGAGATTGCTTGTGGCATTCACAGAGGTGCTGATCACAGTGGAACGCCGCTTTAGCGCTTGGGAAACAAGCACTGAGTGGTGGGATCACATCATGATGCACGTCTGGGATGACAAGCAGTGGCTGCAGAACTTTCGGATGAGGAAAGCCGCATTCATGGGAGTGTGTGATGAGCTCGCCCCAGTCCTGCGGTGCAAGGACACGAGAATGAGAGCTGCCCTGTCATTGGAGGAGCGCATGGCGATTGCACCGTGGAAGCTGGCTACTCCAGACTGGTACCGATCGGTTGCTAACCAGTTCGGAGTGGGAAAGTCGACCGTTGGACTCGTGTTGACGGAAGTGTGCAGGGCCATTAATCGCATCCTGCTTTGAAAGACCGTAATTCTGGGCAACATGTGTGACATTGTGGATGGCTTTGCACAAATGGGCTTCCCTAACTGCGGAGGGGCGATAGATGGCACACACATTCCAATTCTGGCACCAGACTACCTAGCCACCGAGTACATTAATCTGAAGGGGTATTTCTCGATGAATAATAGAGCCGGAGCATAAGAATAGTATGGCTTTAAAAAATGCACGTATGGAAATATGTAGGAAGGCCAGTTGTGGTTGGTTTAAGCCGATGGTTAACTTACCAGGGGCCTCCTCTCCTGTTTTCGCTTTGCCAAGCTCCGACAACTGTGACTGGCTAGCCTCCTCCGGGGTAGAGAAGAGCTCCTGGCTGCATGCATCTCTGACCTCCGAGTTGTCCTCTGCCCCTCCACATCCTCATCCAAGATTTCCTTCTCCAGGCTCGTTCCACTCTCGACTGGCACGCGAGCCACCGAAGTATCCACAGTAGCCTTCGCAGTGGAGGTGGGGTCGCCACTGAGTATTACGTCCAGCTCTTTGAAGAACTGGCAGCTTGTGGGCGCAGCACCAGAGCAGCAGTTTGCCTCCCGTGCCTTGTGGTAGGCGTTCCGCAGCTTCTTCACTTTGACCCTGCACTGCAGTGTGTCCCGGTCATGGCCCCTTTCTGTCATGCATCATGAAATCTGTCCGTAGGTATCATAATTCCTACGGCTGGAGCACAGCTGTGACTGCACTGCCGCCTCTCCCCAAATGCCAATGAGGTCCAGCAGCTCGGCTTTGCTCCAAGCGGGGGGTTGCCTGGTGCATGGAGCAGGCATGGTCACCTGGAAAGATGCGCTGAGACCACTGCATGTATCACCGAGCAAACAGGAAGGGGATTTTCAAAATTCCAAAGGAATTTATGGGGTGGGGATGACAGTTGGTCACCTGAGGGCAGGGCAGTAGAGTTCAAACCGATGACTAGAGAGGCGAGAACAGGTATTGTGGGACACCTCCCGGAGGCCAATCGCTGTGCTGTAATCGACCAGGGTGTCTACACTGGCACCGAGCCCTGGAGCAGAAAGCTGTACGCCTCTCGTCGGTGGTTTTTCTTTTTTTTTTTCCTAGCGCTGCAACTACGCAGTTTCTGCACACTAAGTGGCTTGGCAGTGTGTACAGCTCGGGATTTGCAACGCAGAAAGCTGCTTTACTACGCAGAAACTTGGCAGTGTAGACAAGACCTAACTGGGACTTTATTCCTAAAGATATATGCATGAGAAGCTGTTGACTCTTGATGCTGAGAATTTGACAATCTTATCAGAGGGGTGTATTCAAACTTGTAGTGTGACCCTGCAAACCCTACTCTCATCCTTGGACTGTGAGCTCTTAGGAGCATGGGCTGTGTTTGTTCAGTGTTTGGAAACTAGTCTATACTGAGCACTAGAGTAAATAAATAATGAGTAATCCTTATTCCCAGGAGAAGTCCTATTGAAGGCAATAGGACTGCTTACATGAATAATGGTTTGCAGGATTAGATCCTTGCCTTGCTTTCTAAGAGGCTGATCCAAAGCCCTTTGAAATCAATGGTTAGATTCCCATTACTTTCAATGGGCTTTGGATCAGGTCCTGAAGTCGCTATGGACCCGATTTTAAAAGGTATTTAGGTGCCGAAAGAGAGAGAGAGGCACATAATGGGGTTTTCAAAGGCACCTAGGTACCTAACTCCCATAGGCACTTATGTGCTGTTGAAAATCTCTATCTGTGTCTTTAGGCACCTAAATACCTTGGTTCAATGGGCCTAATTCAAATCCCATGGAAGTCAGTGGGAAGACTCCCATTGACTTTGAAGTTTCTACTTTCACCTATCCTTGAATTAGCTAAAATAATTTCTGATCAGAGCCTGTTGTTTTAGAGCGGGGGTTTTGTTAATTATGTGATTTTTGGGGGGAGAGGGGTGGGCATGGGGATTAAAACCTTAATTGACTTGGTTTAAATTCATTCTTCCTTCTCTCACTCTACCCCTCCAAAAATCAAACTCACATGACGTTTCCTTGAGGAAACTCAGCAACTGGAAAAACAAATGGAAATTGGATTGCAGCCTTAAGGGTAGCAGGCACTGTCTGTGCTCACTTTAAAAACACCACAACTGAGCCCTGGTCGTCACTACAGACTAATGTCAGTATAACTACGTTGCTCAGGGGCATGGAAAATCACGCAGCTATTCCAATCTAACTACCCATGTAGACAATGCTATGTTGGTGAGAGGGCTTCTCCTGTCAACACAGCTGCTGCCTCTCTAAGCTAAGCAACGCAGCTGCACCGGGGCAGCGCTGTAAGTGTAGACAAGCCCTTACGTTCATGCGCATGCCCACATCGTTTTGATGAACTGAAGGGCACTGAGATAGAATTTTGTGGAATATCTGCCTTTGTCAGTGTGGCCCTGAAGTAAATAATGTAAAGAAATGTGATTCAGAAAGAATCGTGACTGGATTGTATCAGCTGAACACACATCATTTCATTGATCACGTGTTTTGTTAAATATTTACTGGGCTCGAAAAAGAAGCAGCTAACAAAATTCCAGCCTGGTTCTTTCTGCACCGTTTTGTATCTATTTAGGTTGGCTAAGTGGGGTGGAGCTGTGTTTTTACTGAGGGAAGCAATTCATGGAATTGTAAAGCTGGCACAGTGGGAAATCCCTTTTGAAATTATTATTTTTCCTAGATTTTTATGCAAGAGTCCTAAAAGTTTCTGGTATATGTTATTTTTTCCAGTTGCATGAATTTTAAATCCCATTTTAAGTGTGCCTTACAATAATATCTGTGTTGCTTTGGTGCTACCTCTTGAGTCTAACTGTAGCCCCCTCCTCCCCTTTTCTCTGTGGCTAGATTGAGGAGGGCTGTGAAGGTTTTGTTGGGTGAAGAATGCTCATTTGATTTTTCCTTCTGCATCTGGTTTAAAGTTGCTTCTTGGCTTGTGGCGTCTTGGTGTGAATTTACTTTTGGTCTTGACAAATACAAGCGGTGCCAGTTATCCTATTGCAAGTCTTTCTGTCCCTTGTGCTACTGCAACGCCTGCCTCCACTGGCAGCCATCCAACACCCATGCTGCCTTTCCAAAGGAACTTGATTCCAGTGCATATTGGACCCTGCTGCCCTGGATCTGCAGAAAAAATACCAGGGAAAAGTAAAAATAATCCAAGACACAAACGGTCTGTTCTCTTGTTATTTAAATGTTTGTTTTTTTTAATCAACCCTGCATCATCTAGAAGATGCATATTCTTGAAGAAGTGCTGCCAACTTTCTCCCTTTGTCATCCCTTCTTTGGTATTCTTGAAGTTCCAACAAGGAGCAAGTCTTTTTGCTGATCTTTCTTCTCTTCCAGGCAGCCAGATGTATTTTGCCTGTTGCAGGGACACCTTTGGCTAAAATCTTTTTATAATGAATTCTTTGGTGGTTTTCATAACTATCAGGAGATAAACAATTTATAAACTAGCATTGCTTCCTTAATTTGACTGGTGGTGAGGCTATTTCTTACCTGATTTTTGGAAATACTAGCTTCCAACAGACGTGTGTCTGTACATGTGTTTCCTATTGCCCTGTTTGGAATCTCTAAGGAAAGTGTTTTCTGAAATGTAACATATTGCAGATGGATAGCATTGCTTCATTGTCAGGTTATGCATATTCTCCATTTTAGAAATCTGGTGCCCAATCATGCATTGTTTGTGCACTTAAAGACCACAAAACTCTGTGGGCTATCTTGAGTGTGTATCAACTACAGATCTGCTTTGTTTGGGCTTCAAAGGCTTTTTGGCAGACAGATATTAAGCTTATAATTAGGGATGAGTGAATCAGTTTGGGTGTGGGCCTGTGGGATTGCGGTGGGGAGAAGACAACAATAAAACATCTCCTTGAACTTTGACAAGCTTCATATCTGAAAAACATCCAACATAATTAAGTAGATTGGGTGGAGGATCATGTTGCCAAAGAAGACAATGACTAAATTACCATGAAGAGAGCGCTACTCTGTTGCATCTAGAGGTGTTTCACAGCACTGAACCATGTGCTTGTACTGGGATAGGTTGCAATGCTGCTGCCCAGTGCTATATGTGGCCTACAGTTCCTGAACTTGTGTCTCCAGAGCTGGACACCTTTCGTGAGCACTAATAAAAGGCAGTATTGCCTAGCAGCTAGAGCACTAGACTGGGACTTGGGAGGCTTAGGCTCTATTTCCAGCTCTGCCATTGGCCTGCTGGATGACCGTAGGCAAGTCGCTTTACTGCTCTATGCCTCAGTTTCCCATCTGTAAAATGGGGAAATGATACTTCCCTCCTTTTGTAAAGTATTTTGAGCTCTACGGATGAAAAGTGCTATATAAGGCTGGTGGCATTATTATTATAGTCACATGAAACATTTTCCAGGCATGGAGAGGAAAAAGCTTGGACAGGACTCAGTGAAGAGCAGTAGGAGGGGGGGATACCTTTTGCTGAAATCTTTTTTAATCTAATTGATTCTTTAAGCGTTTTCATACCAAACAGAGGAAAAAGAGTTATAAACTTGTCATACTCAGCATTTTGTTACGCACTGTGGCATTCCTGGTAGCCAAAATAGCCGGAATATCATGAAGACTCCTTACAAGACTATAACTATATTAATGCCTCTCTAACCACAAAGATAGTCTCTCTCAACACAAGCTGTAAATTACAAATTACAGAACACACAACATGGACACAGCCAACAAACAACTAACACGATTTGCCTGCATAGAAGAGACAGAGTTTATAAGGAAGCCTCGTTTTGGGGACCTTTTGTTGGGGGATGGGGCAGGGCCCAGGGTCTCATTACTGTAGAAGGAAAATTTGGTCTCCATCAAGTTTAGGAAATGCATCTGTTTGGTAGATACTGCAGAGTAATGATGGGAGGTTCAGGATCTGGTTGGATGCTTAGCAAAATGATCATAGAATATCAGGGTTGGAAGGGACCTCAAGAGGTCATCTAATCCAACCCCCTGCTCAAAGCAGGACCAATCCCTAGACAGATTTTTGCCCCAGATACCTAAATGCCCCACTCAAGGATTGAACTCACAACGCTGGGTTTAGCAGGCTAATGCTCGAACCACTGAGCTATCCCAGGTCTGCAAAATTTAATCTTGTTCTATCAACAGAATGTTGTCTTGTGAGCATTCTCTTTTCTCCTGCTTTTTGGGGTCTGAAAATAACAAGAGTAGACTGTAGGATGGGGAAAATGGGCTCCCACAGTTTTTGACACTTCCATTTGGAGCCAGGCAACACACTGGCTAATGGTGTTTTGATGCCCTCTAGTGACTGGTGCACATAAAGGATAATAGCCTACTATTCTTACTAGCTAATACTTGCTGCTTTAACTTAAATGGAAGAGGCTTGTCTCTTTAGGTTCTGAAGCAATGGAAAGACTTCCCATGACTTCAGTGGATTTTGGATCAGGCCCTTAGTGCTGAAGGTCTCAGGTTCAGTTCCTGCTGATGACCTGTAGTTAGGATTGTTGCACAGGAATTGAAGATGTGCATGAAAGTATGATTTGGCAGATGGGAGTATTCATCTTTTATACACAGACCAGAACATGAAGTATCTGTCTGTGTGACTTAACAAAAGCTTAAGGAAAACAACATGTAAATTGCAATGAGCAAGAGTGAGCACATTCTTTAGTAAGAGCCATTCAAGAAATCTGTTGGAGGGCCCTGCAAGATTCTGCAGCTGTAGCTGTGGAATTTGCTGCAGAACCCATTTCCTCCTACAAATTTATGCTCCAGAATCTAAGCTTTCATTTTAAGAAAAGTTTTAGCCCTCTTAACTGCAATTAAGAATATGAACTTAATGCATTTTTTAAGGGCTGGCACAGGTGTCTTAACTATGGTTCTGTACACTGCCTTGTGACATAGTGTGGCAATGCCTGTACCTGGTGTAAAATAATGTTTATACTGCACTGCATCAGCACTGAAAAATGCATACACGTATCTTGTATGTATATTCTGAATTAATAACTCTGAGAGGTGTGAACTTACCCTTGTTCATTTCAATAGGCTGTTTTAACTCTGAAACCTAAAGATGATACATGTCAACACTTAACTATCTCACTGCTCATCTTTTAGGCAGAAGCATCCAGCTAACTTACTTATTCCAAACCTTTGTTCTAAATGTTAAATCTTTGTTTCCAAAAGAGCTGACTTCCCTGTACCCAGCTACCCAAACTTTCAGCTTCTCCCTTGGCAACTTCTACAATGTGGCTGGACATTTTCAATACCAAAATCTGTAGCGCACTTAAATGTCAGGATAGTGTAAAACACATGGAATGTAATATAACAGTTGTGATACTGTCCTAATTGTATTATTTATTTTCATACTTAACTTATAAAACCTCCATATTTTTAATTGAAATACAGTGGATGCAGAATCTCCAGTCTACCACCCCAAAGCCCCATTGAGCATCTGTGTAGAATTTAGGCTCATCTTGCAGCAGATTAACTGGGGATTTGCATCATTTAAAGGTGCAGTGCCAAGAAAAAAATGAATTAGAACATCACTGCTGCGTGTGCCACAGAGCTCTTATCAGTTAGAGCTCTTATCCAAACTGTATTGAACGTGTACAAAGGATCTGGGTGAAGCTTTGGACAGAGGCATATAGACTTTAAGTTCTTTGGGGTGATGACTATTTATTAGTGTCTCGTATAGCACTGAGAACATTCTTGGTGCTTAACAAGAATGAGGTTCCAGTCTTGTTATTTTCTTTAAGATGATTCACCAATCTGTAGTCATAACACAGTGTTCTGATACCCTGGTAGTGAATGGCATCTCTGTGGAAAAAATGCAGTGGTGAGGAGGGTCACAGCAACCATGCCTAAGTCAGTCAGGCTCTTTAGCTGTTATAGATTCTGGTGCTTCCTTGAAGTCTGAGACAAGCTCCTGAGGACAAACAAGTCTTAAAGCAGTAGGTCATAACCTGGCAGATGGATACGAAGGGTGGGGGTGGGGAGGTGAAGTCATCCTAAAACTGGATTAGTTTGGTAGGGAAAAAATGTGCCTGTCACCCATGAAAAGGTTTATTTGAAAGCTGCTAGAAATGGGTTCATGTCTTCAGGGAATGACCAGTCAATGGGAATTTGTTGTGTTGGTGCAGTGTTTCTAAACTGGATTTTCACTGGCTGACTATATTGTCTTTTGCTATCCTGTTGGAGGCATAGTGGAAAAGAGAGGTTCCTGCCTTCCATCTGTCCAGCTTAGCTAAGCATAGCTGTTTGTTTCCCCCCTAAACTGCTTGAAAACTTCTAAAGTACCATGTCTCCAAATACTACAGGAGGAGACAGGTAGGAGGTGGAGTAGAGAGGCTTCAAAAGTTTTGGCTAAGTCGTGTACGAATTTTTGAGAGTTTATCCAAATTCCACCTAACTTCTGACCCTTCTGCAGTTTACCCAGGGCTACTTAATCATCTCTTGGAAGATGACAGTTGGGAGGGAAGTGCTTCTACATTTTAAACTTGGTCTAGCAGTTGCACCTGGCTGTGTGGAGTAAAACCTTCAGGCCTCCTTTTGTTACATCATTGGTTCTCAAACCACTTTTGCAGTCCCCTTATTTTATTCCTTGCAATGGGTGTTTGGGTAGCCTTCACTTCCTCCCCATTATGTCCTCACGCCCAGAAAAGTTACAGATGACATTGTCTCTTCATCTTCTTTCTCCCTGTATGTTTGTTTGTTTCTTCTATTCTCTGTGTCTTCCCCTCTATACTGCCTGGGATGGGCATAGGGATGCACTAGTGGCTCCAGATTGAAGTGACTCTCACAGAAGTATTTAGGCACTTGTGCTCTCACAGCAGAGCTAAATTAAATGGGAGGAGAGAAGAGATGCTTCGGCCATTGGGCTGCTGGCTTGTTCCCATGGCTGGCTGCCATTAGGTACTGCTGCAGGGGCAGGATGGGAAGGTGGGCTGCTTTCAAAGAGCTACCTGCCACTTGTCCTAAGTGTACACTTGTGGGAGGGGTGACTTAGGGGGTATGTAGGTTTCCTTGCTCCCCTCCTGTGCCCTACACCCTTCCTTCTCTTCACCAGTCTTCAGAACTATTTTGTTTCCTGAATGCTATCTTGGAAAACACCTATCTTAAGGCATTCCATACTGTGCATGCTTGTTTAGGCCCAGCAATTACGAATCAACTCTTTGCTTTTGTTACAGGCTGAACCCTTGGATTTGAAGGAAGGAGGCCCAGTGAAATCACAACCTTGATACCCTCCTTAGTTTGACCTTCAAAAGGAGAAGACTTCTGGCCCCCTTGACACCTTTCAGTCCATCTGAATCTATGACTGGGGGTTCCACCCTAGCCCCACCCTTTGCTGTCCCATTCCAGAAAATGGGTTCATTTCGAAGGCCCAGGCCTCGCTTCATGAGCTCTCCGGTGCTCAGTGACTTGCCACGTTTTCAAGCAGCACGACAGGCTTTGCAGCTTAGCTCCAACTCTGCGTGGAACAGGTGAGGCCCTGCCAGTCCCAGGCCTGAGGTAGCTCTGTTTGTAAAGATCTCTAGATTTTGATCTCAGGCGACTGATCCAAGGTATTTTAGACTTTTTTTCAGCTTAATCAGTCTGCTAGTGAGGATGAATGAATTTTGGGTGCTCCTCAGATTTTGTCTGCATTGGGAAACTGACTCATTGTTGATACAGGTTGGTTCTAACAATCTGCAATTGTCCTTTCTTTAATGGTGTTGAGAGACTGTGTTCATCTCCACTAACAATTAAACCATTGTACACACTGGTGCGGTCTACAGAACTCGCTCCAATGTGGACAAGAACCCACAAATATTTCAGATGCACTGGTTTAGTTAGTCATCTACCCCAGGAACAACGCTGGATGCTTTGGGTTAGGTGCTGCAGGAATCCAGAAGCACTGGTACAGCTGTGATTGTAAGACGTATAGTATGTGGATGTGCCACAGCCCAGAACTTTTGTGCATTTTGTGTAATGGTTTTCCCTTTAATCACTGTAGATACATTTGTCTCCCCTGAAGAACACAGACAAACAAGAGCAGTGATTTCCAGGGGAGAAAAAGTGGAAGTATATAAGTGCAGTTAAACTCCCCACCCCATTATGTCCACTCAGCTGTTGGCAGCTAGCTCACATTGCTCGGTGCGTTAAATCATCCTGACGTGTGTTATTTATGGATGGTGTACTGTCTTATTTCTCTTTGGCAGTGTTCAAACAGCAGTGATAAATGTGTTCAAAGGGGGAGGCTTGCAAAACAATGAACTTTACACCCTCAACGAAAACATCAGGTATGTTGCCAAGTTGTGTGCAGAGAGCCCTTTTGGTGTCAACCAGGTGGTGAGGTGGGGTGGAGTTTTCTGGGGGAAGGGGAAAGGCTGTGTTCAACTTCCTCTTCTTTTGCCATTGAGGGGTGACAGATGTGTATCTAAGGTTTGGAATCTGCTGTTCTGGCCTGTATGGATGCATGTAGCTTTGATCAGAGCAAGTTTTGCGTTGATTTGGGTAGAGGGGATTTTTTCCCTTCTTTGGGATTTTATCTTCTTTGTTAGATACTAAAGCAGTGTTGCCAACTGTTACAATTTTGTCATTAGCCACATGATATTTGGTGTTTTTCCTAAAGCTCCAGTTCCCAGAGTCATGTGATTATGGAAGACTCTCTGCTTTCTTGTAATAAATAAATAAATAAGCTACTAGCCCTCGTGGTAGTGAAGAAAAGCTTGAAAATGTGAACCCTAATGGTTCAAAACTAGAAGATTCTTTTTATTTGCCAAACATTAGTTATTTTTAAAAGCTCATAATTTTTAGGCAAATCTCATGGATGTTTGAATGCTTACGGTTGTCAGGGTTGATTCAACTAAGACCTCCTAGTCAAGGGTGACTTAAAAACCCACTCTACATTAGGCGACTCGAATCTTGGCTGAAAACGGACTTGGCTGCAACAGGTCTGCAAAACGGTTTACTTTCTTATTGAGACCAGACCGAACTATTTTCAATATAGTTGAGACACTGAGACTGAATCTTGGTTCTACTTCGATTCTGTGGTAGAATCCATTCACCCTTTCATTTTCTGGCCTTTCCTACATTGAGAAATTTTCTTATTTCAAAACCTGCTGAATACAGCTTCAAAACCAGTTCAGTGAAAAAGGCCCTGGCTGCTTGAATCCAGGCCTATACTACAACTCCCAACTGTTTTTGATATCAGTTTTGCTAAACTGGTTTGAAAATGGGTTCAAATTGTTAGGAAAACTTCCCCAGTGTAGCTAGGCTAGACTGAAGCTGTATTTTTCAGTCTGGTCTACTTGAGAACTTTAAACTGACTTCAGTACTGGTTCAGAAGGATCTGCAGCTTGAAAACTATTTTCAGCAACAGGTGAATTTCCTAGTGTAGATAGGACCCATGGTAAGTGAGTCTCTGTCCCAGCCTCACAAAGACTGATTTCCTGTCGGCTTTTTACCGAATGACACTTGGTTAAGATACTTTCCTGGGCCAGACACCCACAGATATTGCTATTATGTGGTATTTTTCCTTCCATCAGCTATCTCATTACATACACATGTACTCAGTTTGAATGTTGTCACAGAAGGGGAAGTTGACATCTTTTATGTAAAAGATTAACCATGTGGCATTATTGCAGTTCTGTTGTACACTAAATTCAGACAGCTGTTCCAACTGAAACCCTTATTTTCAGCAGCCTAACCAACCCTTTCCCTACTTTCAAAATAAAACCTAAAGGGCACGAAACTCTTCCCACTTTATCTCAGCCCAAAGGTCAAAGCTTCATAAAATTCCATGCAGCCACTTTTAAGATCCTCTGAATAACAAAACAGTACCTTCCGTACCTTTAATTACCTCTGTAGGTGCTGCCACAGGAGTCAGAAATCCCCAGATTTAGTGCCCCATAAGGGGAGCTGCATTTGATCTACATGAAGAAATACAGTTTAGAAATAAATGTCTTAATGATTTCAAAATAGTGTAGTCTGTGGTGCATTTGGTTTATCTTGCTGAAATTAATACAGACTGTAAAGAGCTTGTTAAAGAACAAGATTTTTGGGTGAAATTTAGAAATATTCCTACCACCTTTAAATGCAGTGTGTGTTCCTCCAAATAGAGAGACACTTCTAGAGCTTGGGAGCACAATCATGAAATAAACACACTTACTTTTATTTAACATTCTAAGTGTTCCCAGTGTTGGTTACAGCTCAGTGTCAGTTCTTAAAAAAATAGCCTCCCAATTCATTGGGTAGTGTATTAATTTCAACCTACGGAGCAAAGGATATGGATTTGCGCACACACAGATCTGCACTCAGCACCTGTGATTCTAAATCTTTCTTCTGGCAAACTGTCAATAGATGTGCACACTAGCCTGAGACCTGGCAAAGAAACAAACCTGGTGAAAGGCTAATTCTTGCGTGCCATGAGATTGAGTCAGTGTGTTTTCCTGGTTTGTATTACTTGGTTCATGTTACCCACTGAAATCGCCCAATGCAAGATGTTTTTTAAAAGAAAAAACAAAAACACTAACAGCATCCCACTGATGCTCCACGGAGCTTGTTTACGTGATATGGGGGAAGAATGAGAAGGCGCTAAATGGGGTAGCAAAGATGGGAATAGGGAACAACAGAGTGGTAACATTCTGCTCTGGATTGCTGCCACAGAGTTTCCCATCTCCCTGTCATTTGAGATTGCTTCAATAGCTCCTTTTTTGTTTTTCTGTACTGAAGAGGTAAGGAGCTCAGCAAGAGGAAAGCTTGGTCTATACTTAGGTCGACATAGTAAAAACCAGACTCCTGACCTACATTGTTATGCCAACCTTAGTCCCAGTGCAGATGCAGCTTTGTTGATGCTTCCCGTGATGTAAGTATTTTTGTTCGGGGAGGCAGTGTTCCTGCGCCAATGGGAAAAAACCTTCTGTTTGTATAGGCTGCATCTATGCTGCGGTGCTGTGCTGGCATAGCTAGGCCAATATATCCTCCATGCCAAGTCACATCCAAGGTGTCAGAATGCTGCAGAGAGGTGGAATTTCAGGAAGCAGGAAATGAGCTGGCCATAGTTAGGCCATGTCTACACTACAGGCCCTATAGCGACGGAGCTACGGTGCCGCAGGTGTGCTGCTATAGTGCCATAGTATAGATGGAAGGGTTTTTTCCATTGCTGTAAGTAATCTGCTTCTCCAAGAGGTGGTAGTTAGGTCAACAGAAGAATTCTTGAGCCTCATCTACTCTGGGGATTAGGTCAGTTTAACTATGGTACTCAGGGTGTGAATTTTTCACACTGCTGAGGTATGTGGCTAGGTCCATCTGAGTATAGCCCACGTGTTAGTGTGAGACAGTTACGATTCCCTCAGCGCAGCAGGTGCCAAAATGTATTGGTTCATGTCTCACCTTCTTAAAATGTTGTGAGGTGAATGGCTGGAACATCAGCCTCGCGTACCACCAGTGGTACATGTACCACAATTTGGGACCCCCTGCCTAGAGCCTTCAGTTGCAAGGGAGAGGAATTGTCACCAGTGCTTCACTCTCTGAGTCCTCAGATTCATTCAGCGTCCACTGACTAAATATTCTGTTTTTTTCACATCAGTGATCTGGCTGAAGCCAGTGGGAGCACTTCTGAAAATCAGGCCCCAAAAGACTAACCTTCTTATAGTTGCCGTCCCCTAGAGAAAGAACTTAACAGTGAGTCTGAGTCTCTCTTATTCCAGCTCTGTCCACCCTCTAAGGAAAGTTTCTGCTGGTAAACAGGGATGTTTCATTTTAGTGTTGTGCAATGCAATCACTCCTGCAAAATGCCCGAAATTGACAAATTAAACTGGCTGACAAAATACAGTCCTGTTCCAGTCGCTTCTGATGCAGCATTATGGTGGTGTTTTCTCCCTGTCATTGAGCCCATATAGCATATCCTTCCCCGCCCCCCACATCCCTTTGCATTAGTGGGAGATAGGTACATATGCTGAAAACTCTACAGACCTTTGTTATCGTCCAAAAGGCCCTCATGTGTGTACATATATGCAGAGATCTAAGGGGAAATATGTACACATAATACGTATGTTCCTATGTAGAGACCTTTATACATCCTCAGAGGGTTGAAGCACCAAAAGATAATTTTATGTAAGAAATATTTTATCATGAAAATTGACTTTTTCTGAAGACTGCAAAAATAGTGGTAATGTTGTCTAGGGCTTTGAACATGAACCTGGGAGTCAAACATCTCTGTAACTCTAATCTTAGTTCCACTAGAGATTTTCTATATGACCTCTCATGAATGGTGTGGAGAAAGTGAATAAGGAAGTGTTATTTACCCTTCCCATAACACACAAACCAGAGGTCATCCAGTGAAATTAATAGGCAGCAGGTTTAAAACTAGCATAAGGAAGTACTTCTTCACACAATGCACAGTCAGCCTATGGAACTCATTGCCAGGAGATGCTGTAAAGGCCAAAAGTATAACTGAGTTCAAAAAAAGGATAAGCTTATGGAGGATAGGTTCATCAATGGCTATTAGCCAAGATGGTCAGGGACACAACCTGTGCTGTGGATGTCTCTAAACCTCTGACTGCCAGACACTGGGCCTGGATGACATGGGATGGATCACTCTGTAATTGTCCTGTTCTGTTCATTCCCTCGGAAGCACCCGGCATTGGCCACTGTAAGAAGACAGGATACTGGACTAGATGGGCCATTGGTCTGACCCAGTATGACCATTCTTATGTTCTTACCTTGTGCACAGTCACCTCTTGGTGCCTCAGTATCCCCATCTGTAAAATAGGCATTACAGTACTAATCTTCTGGGCATGCTGCAACCCCTCCCTCATGTTTGGTTTGAAAATCTATTTAGTCAAAAAAACACCCAACAACAACATTCTCTCAATTTAATAACTTTCCCCACACTTCCCCCCCCAACTGAAAATATTGTGGGGGGGCTTTGTTTAAAGGGAGGGTAACAACTTTCTCTCACTTTAGTTCCCCTGTACCCTCCATTCTCCAAATGAAGACTGTGGGTGGGGGAAATCCCCTAAATTTGAAATGAAACAAATTCTTGCGTAGAAATTTTGTCAAGTGGTTTAAAACAAAACTGGTAAAATGTTGACTACAATGAAAATGGTTTATTGTTTAAAAAAAAAAATCTTTCGTGCGGTAGGGAACCATGTTTTTCAGCCACCTCTAGTTGTAAGGCCTTTCTATACAGGACTTTAGGGAAGAGGATGAATTCCTCCCTAGTCTGTACATAACCTCCATTGGCATTATAGGAGGTATGCAGAGACATGAAGAGAATCTACCTTTGATCAGAATGACTCTCTCCTTTCTTCATGGTGTTCCACTTACACATATCAGGATGTCTTTGGTATAACAGGGATGTTTCATTTTAGTGTTGTGCAATGCAATCACTCCTGCAAAATGCCCGAAATTGCTCTACATTTGGTATAACTGTGGAGGTGATGGCAGTGTAAATTTATGTATGAGCGGAGGAGTTATTTCAGAAAAATTCTGTGGGAGGCAAATTTGAACATTATATGTGATTATATTATACCCTGCAAGGTCTGGGGAAGGTGGGGAAGGACAAAAAGTGGAAGACATAATGGTGTGCCATAGACCTATGTAAAGTCTGGGCGTTGGAGGGGTGAATCCATGTCGAGGAGGCAACTGCCTCCTTTGCTCCATAGCGAATGACACCTCTGCCTGTGAGAAATGACCTGCAACCAGTTTATAACGCATGTTCCATTTCTTTTCAGACGTTTGCTGAAAAGTGAACTTGGATCCTTCATCACAGATTATTTCCAGGTAAGACGTGTTCCTTAACAGATAACTAAACATTGCTCAGTTTTTTCTTTGTTTTAGTTTGCTCTTGAAAACTTTTTCATATGTAGAAAAATAAATAGAATCGCTCTGACAAGTAGGTAGCCTGCATTCAGTGTTCTCTGCCACGCAGGCTCATGGACTCAAATACAGTATTTGGATTTTTTTTACTAAGGGCTGCATAGTCTGATATTCAATAATATTTGTCGTTATACATGGTAAAATAAAGATGACCAGCTCCCATGCTTCAGTGTGTGATGTGATCACCTGCTGGGATCAGGAAGGAAATGCCTCTCCTGAGCTCTCTAATAGAGAACTGGGTGCACTGATGTTTCTTTTTGCCTTGGGTTGGCAGTGGTCTCTAGTGGTTAGAGCACAGGACTGGGGGGCAGGGATGGAGCAGGGGGCAGGAAAAAAAGTGATCTACTCCCAGTTCTGTCAATAATTTGATGTATGGCCTTGAGTAAATCACTTCCCCTCTGTAAACTAGGGCTGATGCCCACCTTTTATAAAGTGCTTTGAGAACCCTTTGAGATAAGTGCAAAGCATGGACAAGATAAACTAATGTGGTATGGGAATTCCTATGTTTCCAATGCAGATGCTCAGTTTCTCAGAGTGTAACTTAACCCCCCCCCCCCAGATATTTAGAAATAGTGGATGAAAGTTTCTTTCTCTAGAGGCGGGGGGGGGGAACCTTACCCTACCCTACCCTATCAGCAGGAATTTAGTCTGATCACTATCTTGGGATCCCA
Source organism: Terrapene triunguis (assembly GCF_002925995.2). Classification (NCBI taxonomy): domain Eukaryota; kingdom Metazoa; phylum Chordata; order Testudines; family Emydidae; genus Terrapene; species Terrapene triunguis. The sequence goes on from NW_020664447.1 coordinate 23,182,268, forward strand.
GAAATGTAATTCCAGATTGTGGTGGAGCAAAAATCTAAAGCCCGGAGAAGAGGTAATTAGTCACAAATGTGCATAAATGTAACAACCTTTAACTAATAATGTCATTTTCTGCGGTCAGACATAACCACATAAAAGTGTGTTTGAGATGAGTGCAGGGGCATGCTGATGGTTTCAGTACTGCAATCATTCAGTGGCGCTATTTAAAAAAGAGCAGGACTGCTGAGAACAACAGGGATTTCAGTGTTGGTTTTATTCTCTACCAGTAAAAGAGAAGAAAAAATTGCACCACTTCCTGAGGTGTCTGAAGTAGCTTGTGCACTGTATCAGTAGTAAAAAAAATAACTGACTGGTGTTGTTTCCTTTCAGTATTAGATTGCATGACTTAAAAAAAAAAAAAAAAAAAAAAAAAAAAAAAAAAAAAAAGCGCTGTTGAGTGAAAAATAAACTCCCGTGTTGTGGGCAGCTGTGTTTCACCTCTTCAGACCCTATCTTCACAACCCTCTTTACTGGAAGGAGAAAACTTTTGCTTCACTTAATGGTAGGACATTTCCTAGAATGTGAGCCAAGAGTCTAGCAGCAGTGAGACAGTAATGCAGTGAGTCCATATTACAAAGAGTTTGGTCTGAGTGCAAATCCACTATTACTGTAACTGGCTTTGGGTTTTTTTTTTTTTTTTAAATTTTGCAAACCATTATATTTGTTTAGATTTGTGAAGGACTCCAGAAGGGCCTATGCAGGTGGTCAGATATTACGGACAGGCCTGATATAAAAACTTCAACACAAGAGAAAACGTACACTTGAGGTACGTCTACACTGTGATAAAAGATATGTGTTATGGCCATGGCTGGCCCAAGTGAGCTGACTTGGGCTCGGAGGCTATAAAATTGAATGGTTGGTGTTGGGGTTTGGGCTGGAGCCCAGGCTGTGAGAACCTGTGGTCCCACCCAAACCTGTACACTGCAATTTTATAGGCCCACAGCCTGAGCCCCCTGAATCAGCTAACCCGGGCTCGGAGACTCAGTGCTGCAGGTTTTTTATCACAGTGTGGACAAGTGTGAAGCAATGCATGCTAGAAGGAACAATAATAAAGTGCTAGTATATTGATTGGCTCTTAATGTTCTATGTCCTGGACTATACTGAAAGAAGCAAGTTTTGTTTTTTAACTTTGAATAAGATGTGCTTACATTATGCAAGCCAATCAGAAAAGTCCTGGAGGACTCGATGGCTAGAGGCATGGGTCATAGGTTCAAACGCTGTCTAGGCCAAATGGATACCTGTGACATTAACTGATGCTTGCTTGACCTCTCCACAGTACAGCCAATGATAGAATAGGCCATATAGACTAAAATCCCCTCTCATCCTTAGTGACTGGGCCTCCAGTTCAGGGCCAAGTCATATTAGTAAGTGGAACCTTGCCTTGTTTTGTGGATAATATGGGGATTCTTTCACCAAGGTTGTCAATCAGCAACACTGGAACTCAGATAGAATTGTAAAATATATCACTTTGATAGAACAGCAGAGTAATGATATTATTATATTATTGCCCCCTAAGTCCACAATCAGGATTGGGATCTACATATGCTCAGCACTGTACAAATACAGAAGACATGATGGTCCATACCCCAAAGAGCTGGCAGTGCAAGGGCTAGTCTACACTTGAGTTAATTTTAGGTTGTTGGGAGGGGGATGGGAGTTGCACTGGTATAACTACATTCATGCAGCATCACCAGTCCTAACACGATGAATGTTTTGCCATTGAAGTCAACAGGGCCAGAATTTTACCTCTAGTATAGTCAAGTGCTAAAAATGTGACTTGCCCCAGTCTGACTCACACTGATGCAAAAAAGCTTCAGTGCAGGCATTCCATAAGAGGATAAGCAATATGAGATGTAGACTAAAGAAGGAAGCAATTTATCTTCCCCTGGTGTATTTGTGAAAGTAGATTTACAGTGCACATCATTGACTATAAAGTTGACATCCCTTTCCATGGATCTCAAGGCAGTAGAATGGGGCAGTCTGTGTGTTACTAACCAAACTATCTTGTGGTATTTCTCTATCAGAGAAGAACTCTTTTCTCATTAGGTTCTCTAAAGTTCTCTTTTTTTATTTTCCACCTTCCTTTGCATGGGTCACTTACTGGTTTAAACTAGAGTAAATGGTGGATTCTCTGTAACTTGGGGTATGTCTACACTACAGGATTAATCCGAATTTAGATAATTCGAATTTGGGAAACAGGTTGTATAAATTCGATTGTGCGCGGCCACACTAAGCACCTTAATTCGGTTTTAAACCACATTAATTCGGTGGTGTGCGGCCACACTACCCCATTAACTTAAACACAGTAATTCGGTGGTGTGCGTCCACACTAACCCTAATTCGAATTAACAAAATCGATTTAGGCTCTACTCCGTTCGTCGAGGTGGAGTACAGAAATCGATTTAAAGGGCCCTTTAATTCGAATTAACTGGCTCTGTAGTGTGGACGGGTGAAGGGTTAATTCGGATTAAGGCAGCTAAATCCGAATTAAAGTCCTAGTGTAGACCAGGCCTTGAAGCATTTAAATTAAGATTTGAGGACCTCAGTAACTCAGCTGGAGGTTATTGGCCTGTTACAGGAGGGGGTGTGAGATTCTGTGGCCTGTGATGTGCAGGTGAGACTAGATGATCATGATGGTCCTTCTGGCCTTAACGTCTATGAGTTTAAAATGTACAACCTGCCTTCCTCTGTCCCAAAGATAGATTTGTTTTCCCCTCAAGATGATGTGCACAATACTCTAGTGGCAAGTAGGACAATTACCTGAATCTTCCAAAGTTTAAAAATTATAAAGTGCCTTCAACATTTTTCGTCCTGTTACATTATAGAGTACACTACACTATTAGTAAGTGCTAAGATAATTGTCAAATCATATTTTCCATAGTTTGAGTGCTGGCTCTTACATTTTTTTTAAAGAATTGTTTCAACCACTGAAGGTTAAGAACTTTTCCATGGAACATAGTTCAGATGCTAAGACAAAGCTAACTTTGTGAGTCACTTGAAGTGGTTGCTCAGAAGTAATTTTCACCAACACTCATGGAAATTTCCAGTTCTTACACTTCATGGAATCTTCAAGAATGGAATGAGCTAGTGGGTATCTTCATATTTCTTAGATTGTCCTAATGAAGTCTAGGGAGATTTTATCTTCAAAATTCCCATGGTCCCAGTGTTATCAAGTCTGTCTTGTCGTTAAACCAAACCATACTATAACAGACTAATGCACCCACTCATATAAAGATCTCAGTGGCAATTCAAATGTTTGATTCTGAAGGACGTTTGTGTTACTAATCTGCTGCCTTAGTAACTTTAGAGGAGATATACGCCATGTTACTGAAAGTGACTTTTGAGCTTTTAAAGACCAAATAACCAGCGCCCAGTATATTCTGCCACTTCTGATTTTCTGCAGGATCTACCCTGTGCTGAATGTTTCTGAATCCACATTTTCAGTTATAATCTTGCTAGCCCTCATGGATGTGAAGAAAGCCTTTAAAAATGTAAACCTATTGCAGATTGACATATACCTCTACCTCGATATAACGCTGTCCTCGGGAGCCCAAAAATCTTACCGTGTTATAGGTGAAACCGTGTTATATCGAACTTGGTTTGATCCGCCCCCCCCCCGGAGCACTGCTTTACCGCGTTATATCCAAATTCGTGTTATATCGGGTCGCGTTATATCGGGGTAGAGGTGTATTGATACATTATGTACCTGAGTCTGCAGGCAGCCTGAAATGATAGCTTTGGCTGGGGTGAATTGCTCCTTCTCACATCCCAGTGGGTTGCTAACTCTCAAATCCAGAGGTGGAAAATGTAAATGTTAAGTATTTAACTGCTGACCGTTTTAGCCAAAATACCCAGCTAATGTGCTTACCCCAAACTGAGTCCTTCTGAGGTGTGGAAACCCCAGCTGCTCCTTGCCCAGCTGCCAAAACCTCCAGCTTCCTCCAACATCTACATGCAGTACAAAACTGTGGTGTACTGAAAGCATAGAGACAACATAAAATATATTGACTTTGATATCAAAATCAGTAATAGGATTCTGTACTGATTGTATTCTTATATTTAATTTAATCAAAACCTCAATTTCTTAAAATTGAAATGAAGCTGCTGCTGAATTTTCAAGCCTGTGGCAGCAGAGGGTTGCAGAATCCAGAGACCTTGACCCAGAGTTTAGGTCCAGTTTGCTGAGGCATATACAGAGCTTTGCAAATAACCAATATATGGGATAGCTAAATCCCCATTAGGGTGTCCAGATTTTCAAAGAAAATAGACAAATTCATGCTAGAGCTATGCTTAAAAAAAATCACGTTTCTTCCTCTATCCCACCCAGTTCTTGAAAGAAGAAGAAGATTTTAGCCCAAATGTTCTGTAGCTCAAATCTGCTTTTTCACCTGCTGATGGCCATGGCCCCTCTATCCTACGCCCAGCCTATTGGGTTAAAACTGCATAAGGCTGAAGGCTTGAGGAGCCGAGCCAGAGGACTAATACAATTTCCCCTGCACCTGGCACTTTCCCCTGCTGGGCTCTTAGAGGGACAGCTCCACCAGAGACTCCTTAGGATTGGTCCAGTCCTCTGACCTTGGAGGGGCTTAATAGGCAAAGCAACCCCAATGGGCTGTGTGTAGGATATGATCCTACTAGAGGGCCCAGTCCTGCATGGTGCAGGTGACTGTGGAAGGTGTTCACCACCTTGCAGGTCTAGCCCAAAGCTCCTTTGTGGAACTGACTGATTCACCAGCAAGGACTCTGAATTTTAGTTGTTATCACTAAAATTTACATGAAACTGTGGGCCCTGCTTAGTCACTTTACTCTGAATTGCAACCGTATGTGGGCAGGAGTGTTGTCTGTTTTCCCTGTAGCTGCTGTAACACTGAAACATTGTGGGCTGGATTCTTACAGTAACACTCTCTTTGGGTACGTCTTCACTTACATCCGGGTCTGGATGTAAGCAATCGGTTTTCTGAGTTCGATTTATCGCGTCTGGTTAAGACGCGATAAATCGATCCCGGATCGATCCCGGAAGTGCCCCGGATCGATCCCGGAAGTGCTCGCCGTCGACGCTGGTACTCCAGCTCGGCGAGCGGAGTACGCAGCATCGACGGGGGAGCCTTCCTGCCGCGTCTGGACCGCGGTAAGTTCGGACTAAGGTACTTCGAATTCAGCTACGTTATTAACGTAGCTGAATTTGCGTACCTTAGTCCGAAGTGGGGGGGTTAGTGTAGACCAGGCCTTTGTGAATGGCTGTAACTCTGCCTGGCACACACTCTGTCCTCTTTACTCATACTTAGGCCTGGTTTACACATCAAAATGTTAGGTCAACATAGCTACAGCACTCAGGGATGTGAAAAATTCACACCTCTGAGCACCCTATCTATGCCAATCTAATCCCTGATGTAGATGCAGCTATGCTGACCGAAAAATGTTTCCGTTGACTTAGCTACTGTCACTTGGGGAAGTGGAGTTCCTACAGCGATGGAACAACCCACTGTAGGAAACGTCCACACTAGGGCACTGCAGTGGCACTGTTCTGGCGCCGTAGCTGTGCAGACATGGCCTCAGTCACTTTCTCGCTTTGTCTGCCCGTAAAGCCTCCCTCCAATTTCTTTGCATTAAAAGTAGTGAAAGGCTTGCCCAAGCCCCCTAGATCTAAACTGCTTTGTATTTTTGAGGCATTGTGACATACAAAGGTGAAAGGTGTGACAGAATACACCCCTGTATTCACACCCTACACACTATTATAATAATCTTTTTATACAAGGTATGCCTTGTAAGGTATTATTTGAAAACTCCTAATTTGCTGGTCAGTATTGTTCTGGTAAAATATGTGTGGCAACATTGTATGTGAAGTTACAAGATTTCCCTGTATGGTGGTGGTAACACATGTTCCAAACCCTACTGCCCTGCCCAAGCAGAAGTCAGATCTGTCCTAAACAAAGGAAGGAATGTGTGCTTGCCTTAATTTGCATTTAAGCAGTAAACAGAGTCATCATGCAGGAAGGGAAAACAAAGGAAGTTCAAACGGGTGAAAAAACTTGCAGGGAACATCCTTCCACATAGAGTCTTTGTCTCCTGGGTCTCAGCTGGAAATGTTTTTCAAGAGGGGGACTAAAACAGTAAAAAGAAGGGACAAAAGCCCCAAGGCACCCCGCTCCCTCTCCCTGCCCAAATCAGTCTGTGCATCTGAGAAGACCAAAGGAAACAGCTATTGGACTTTGGTCCCCTAAAGAGTTTGGTCAGTAACTTTGCTGGAAGCAAGTGGTGAGAAAGTTTGCTTTACAGCTAAGATAGTTTCTTAAGTAGTTATTAGTAAGCATTTTACCTTTATTTTTCTTGTACCCGTTTCTGACTTTTATGCCTCATTACTTGTACTCATTTAAAATCTCTCTTTGTAGTTAATAAACTTGTTTTACTTTTTATCTAATCCAGTGTGTTGAAGCTGGAGGTCTGGGCACACTGTTTATAATAATAATATGGCATATTATTCCCTTAAAGGAATAACGGAATTAATATATTTGTACTGTTCAGGAGAGGGCTGGGCAGTACAGGATATACATTTCTGGGGGAAGATCTGGGATTGGGGTGTGTTGGGGTCACCCTGCAGTATAACCAAGGCTGGTCAGAGCCAGGATGTAGCTGCCAGAGTGCAGTTACACACAGACACTCTGGTGTGGCTTACATGCTGGAAGGTTGTTTGTGAGCGGCCCAGGTGGGAGCTTCTACTGCAAGGCATTATAAAGCACCCAAGGTTGCAGGGCAGGGGTTACACAGCCCCAAATAGTCTGTATTGTGCCGTGGTATGTCACAAGTATCTCTTCTGCTTCTGAATGTTGTGGCTTATTCTGTCTATTGGGCCAAAATAAACTCCCATATCCACCCACCTAGCTAAATTTTGGGGCGTTTCAGGGCTGAACTCTGCAGCTAAGGCCCAATTGTGGTTTTAAAGCAACTCCTACAAGTGGGAAGATGTGCATCTACAATCTGAAGCTGTACAGAACTGGCAAATGTCTTTCTGAAAAATTCTGGGAACACAATTTTAGGTGACACTTGTCCCTCAGATGTCCATTTCCTTGCAAAATTTGATGCCAGAGCTACACGTTCAAAGCAAGACCTGTGCAAATTGATCAGAGATGGAGCTTGTATTGGGCTAAAGAAATTATGAAATATGATGTAAAAAAAATTCAGTGAAACAGGCTCAATTTTTTGAATTTGATAAGGAAATGAGACTTTCATTTTGAACAGTTGTTTGTCCTTGGTGAGTATATTTTTTAGAAATACAGGACATCTCTAGTGCTGAAATTTGAAGGGAAAAGAATATTGAAGTCGTTTCTGATTTTGTGTGTGTGTGTGTGTGTGTGTTTTCTTTTGTAAAGAAGAAGAGAGGCATGTTGAAGAATGTTAATTGCTTTCTTTGGTTACTTGGAGAATTCCTCCACCCCCTTTTGAACTTCAGGAACGTGGCCACAGGCATATCCATCTTCCAGACAAGATGTGAAACTGCTTGTGATGGCTAAAGATTCCCCTGCTGCTTTTCGTAAGATTTGGGGTGTTAACTGTAGCATCCTGGCCAATTTCCAGCTCAGGTAATTGCATTCTGCCTACTTAAAATTCACCCTCCAGATACAATTGGAGAGGTTTTCTTCATTCCCGTACAGAAGAAAAAAACTTCCGTGCTTTGTCACTTGGACAAAGAAGCTGTCACCCACCAAGTGACTGCATTTTACTGATGGGCATGTGACTCCGTTTGGGAACTTTCTAGTCCAACAATGTCCATACAGAGCAGACAGGACTCAGTGTTTGAGGCTTTATCCAAAGAGTCCCCCGCCACACACCTGCCTCCACACGTGCATGCGCTCTCTCTGACTCACTCACTGGAAAATGTATTGCGCTCATCTTCCTTGAGGAGAAAGATCTGAGTTGACTTGGCTGGGATTCTTGGCCCTCTCAGATGCTCCTTCCAGCCACAGACCTGTAACAGAGTTACTGTGATTTTATATGCATTATAAAAACATAGGAGTGCTCATCCTATCAGACTTCATACATCCATTTGTTTGTATCTGCTATCAAACACACACCTTCCCAAACTTACTTGGGCCACGTTTGCTAACTGTTTGGGGGTTAATCCAGGGTCTTGTTCCTTCTCAGTCCATCTCCTCTTCCCACAGTGAAGTAGTAATACAATGTTTGTGGCACCCATCACTAGAACCTACAGCAACTTGTGATGCCCTGACTGTAAGGTTAAGATTTCACTATGGGATCCAGGAGAAAGTTGACTCCGAAGGGGAATAATCTCTTACCCAAGCATACAATTCTTTTATAATAGCAAGTGGGAAGAAGGTGGGTGGGCAATGTAGCTCCCTTTCATATAGACGTGTGTCCTTCAAGCTTGCTTGGTGTGTATGAGGCTTTATGAGGGGAGGGATAGCTCAGTGGTTTGAGCATTGGCCTGCTAAACCCAGGGTTGTGAGCTCAATCCTTGAGGGGGCCATTTAGGGAACTGGGGTAAAAATCTGTCTGGGGATTGGTCCTGCTTTGAGCAGAGGGTTGGATTAGATTACCTCCTGAGGTCCCTTCCAACCCTGATATTCTATGATCTGCTTGTAGCTGTATCAGATTATTTTTCCCTAGGCTATATCCCTCTATGTTGCCTATAGCAACCAGGGATAAAGCAGTAATGAGACCTGTAATCTAGATAAGGTCTGGTGCAAACCTTTGCTTCATTCTGTATTTGTTAGAGTGTATTCATTCCTCAGCAGACTACACTGTTGGATTTTTTTAAATGCAAATATATCTGGCTGAGTGCTTGATCTTGGGAGGAGGAAGCTTAAATTCAATATTTCCAATCTTGGTGTCTTTTGGCAGTAAAGCAAAGCAGCTCCTGGATTAATCAACAGAAAAACCTGTTCTGCTAAATTAATTCAAAATCTGTAGAGAGATGAGGTGGGTGAGGTAATATCTTTTATTGGACCAACTTCTGTGTCACTTCACCTTGACTTGTCCCTTAGAATATGTGCTAACTACCTATGCTTAACTATCTGTTCAGTCTTGTATTTAGCTGTGATACTCTCAGTACCTTTCCCAGACCCATAGAAGAGCTCTGTGCAGGAGCGATGGAAGCTCCCTAAAAGCAGGGGAACACGGGGGCACCGGTGCCCGAACTGTGGCCCTGCCCCCCCTTGCTGCCCCTTCCCCCTGAAGCCCTGCCCCTGCGCCGCCCCTTCCCCCCAAGGCCCCATCCTCATGCCGCCACTTCCCCCCAAGACCCGCCCCTGCTCACTCCCCTCTGCCCCTTTTCCCCCCCCATTGCTCACCCTTGTGGTTGGTAAAAAGTGATGGGTCCATGGCCCTGTGGCCCCCCCTGTTCCAGTGCCCCTTGCTCTGTGTGACTCGAAAGCTTGTCTCTCTCTCTCTCTCTCTCTCTCAGCTGGTCCAATAAAAGCTATTATCTCACCCACCTTGTCTCTCTCAGATCCTGGGCCCAACATGGCTACAACTGCATCCAAAATCTGTAGTGATGTACCCAGAAAAGTGAATGTGTCTCTCAAAGGACCTGTCTTCACCCTCAGGAAACTTTGAGTCAATTAAAGCTCCACCAGTATTTGCAATGTAGGAAGCCTGAAGCTTTGTGGGCACAAGGTTCGTCTCCACTATAGAGCAGGTTGGAAAATAGGGGGTGGGATTTTCTGCAGAAATGTTTGACGTTTTGTCAAAAAACCAAATCAGAAAGTTGAAATTTTTCACAGAAAGCAGACCCTGTTTGCAAAAATCTTAGTTTAGTCAGGCCAGGTCCATAGTACAAACTTACATTAGTATAACTACATCGCTCAGGGGATTGAAAAATCCACACCCCTGAGCGACACACTTATACTGACCTAACCCCCGGTATAGACACTGCTATTTCGACTGGTGGGCTTCTTCTCCCATCCACATAACTGCTGCCTCTCGTGGAGGTGAATTAACTATGCTGATGGGAGAGGCTTTCCTCTTGGCGTAATAACGACTTTACTGAAGTGGTTTAAGTGTAAACCTGTTCTCACAAACCCCAAATTATCCAGTGGAAAAAAGTTTTAGTGGAAAATGCTTGACTCATCCTAGTTAGCAACCTTTGGAGCTGTAGCATGGATGGGGTGACATCTGCTGCTGGCATTCAAAGCACTGTGTTATCTGACCCTACTAAAAAGCATATTGTAACTGCATTTCTAACCTTTGCAGGGCTGTAGCATGGTGCAGAAACAAAGTGCCATCTATGATGTATGCCCAAACCATAAATTGTTTCTGTGGACTAAAGTGCTGTTATCTAGTCCCCTAACACCATTGCATCCACACTGATCTGGGTAGCTCTGCTGGTTTGTTCCAGGGATATGAAATTGCCTGCATGCAGGGGCTAGTATGTGGGGAATGGAGCCCTAAGGGCCTATGCATTTGAATTCCCTAATCTGCTTGCAAATGAGGCACAAATGATTCTCGTTAACCTTAGTTAAAAGCTTGTGGATGCCAACAGGAAAAAGCAATGTGCTGGCAAGTCTATGATTGCAGAATAGCTGCTCTTGGCATTGTGAGAATGGCTTCCAGTTTGACAGCTTGAATTTCTGATCTCTGATGACATCCTTGGCCCTTTCTATGCCACCAATTTCCCCAGTGTTGGCAATTTTGGCAAAGTACTGGAATAATTAGAGCTGCTTTGAACAGGGTCAGATAACATGGTTTTAGAAAGCCAGCAATAGCCAGCACTCCATCCACATTGCAGCTCCCATACATGCTGTCCAGTCTAAATGTCTTAACCATCTCTGGCTCCATCAAATGTATATTCCTTGAAACAAATTCTGTCTTGACTTGCCTTCCTTGCAACATCATTGACTTGAAGGCAGATTTTGGCCCTTTCTGTGTATTTGGGGAACCTTTCTAGGTGAGTTGCGTATGGGACAGCCCCAAATCAAGTTACTGGAGCTGTTCTCTTTCTTAAAGGCTCTTTGCCAAGATTTCAGACTAAAGTAAAGATGCCAAAGGAAGAAGGTTGCTTTTTAATCTCAGGTACACCTATCAACATAGCATGTCAGTGCTAAGCTTTAACTGCATAAGATTCCAGGGCAGAAGGAGCCTCTTGCTGTTTTGAATTCAACGACTGATTTGCCTAGCTGGGAACTTTGGGGTCTTGCTGACCCTGGCAACATTGAGAGGTCAGATTTAACTCACACACACACCTACATGGATAAATTCTTAAGTCTAGTGCATGCAGATAGATGGTCTCTTACACCAACAATCACATTAATATTCAGGTTGCTCCCAGTCCCAAAGGACCTGTCACTTACCCCAGGTCAATTGCACTTTAGATTTTTATACCAAAGACAACACTTGTAGCCAATCCTATAATAAACTAACTAAAGATTTGTTAGCTGATGGGATGAGTCCTCATGCACTTTTCCTCTTCATGTGTGTATGTGTGTGGGGGCAATCAACAAAGTCTTTTGTCCTCTGATGTTCCACAGTGGTTTGTCTGGTGTTTGTGGGCCTTCCTTTGGGGGCAGAAGATAACACCTCCTGTGGCAAACTAGTATTTAACACTTGGTAATGCTTCTCTTCTGACTGTTCATTTACAGTTACAGTGCAAACACGTGGCAGCGTAGGGATGGCTATGTGCTATGGAGGCCTGTGACTCCTGCTGGTCTAAAGGCTGCTTCTGTGTTACAGAATATTGTGCGGACAGTGTACATTGGGCATTCAGACTGGCACTGCTTCCCCATTGGTTAAAGGAGAATAGGGGACGAAGGTTGTGACTCCCACACAATTACCTGTTCAGAGTAACTGATTCTCGGGGATATTATGGCAATGAAAAGAAACAACAACCTGGTAGATACCACACTTTGCACAGTGGGAGAGAGAGATACCCCCTGAATATCCATTTTGCTCTGATGGTACAGCATTTCCCATGAGCAGGAGACACATTCTCTATTGATGCAATGCCTGTGGTAGGGTCCAGCCTTTCTGAGATGAGAATATGTACATTACCCATCTCTAGCTCTTCCATCCAAGAATCTCAAATCATTTCAGAATAACTGATGTTCTTCCCACAACAGTGCTAGCAGGTCGGTAAGTGTTAACCCTTTTTACAGATGTGGAAACTGAGCCACAGACAGTCTAAGGCTGGATTTACAAAGGCATTTAGGCACCTAAAGATGCAACTAGGTGCTTACTGGGATTTACAGAAGTGCCTAAGAAGATTAGGCACCTTTGTAAATTCAGGTGCCTAGCTGCATCTTTAGGTGCCTAAATACTTGGGTAAATCTGCCCTAAATGGCTTTTCCTTTGGGCACATGGGAAAGCTATGGCAGTCCCAGGAAGAGACCTACCTGATTCTCCTGATTCCCAGTCTTGTGGCCTAAAACAAGCTCATCCTTCAGTTCACCTGAAAGTCCAGTTGTTTTGTGAAATGCTCCACGTATCTGCTGCACCTGTTGTTCTGCAAAAATAGCTGTAGGCTAGGTAGGGGTTAATACCCTGTGTGAGATTCTTAAGGTGCCCAAGTCCAGTGTTAGTGCTCTGACTGAACTTTAGACACCTGCATGTCAAGCAAATAACAGCAATAAAACTCTGTCTTCAAAATTTATTTTAAGTCTTGGGAAAATCAAATGCATGTCTCTCTCTTCTCTCTTGGCAGAACCAGCTCCTTGCGAAGGGCTTGCTGTTCATAGAGGAGAAGGTTAAGCTGTGCGAAGGCAAGTATAGAGAGACTGTTTTGGAATGGGGTCCTGGAGGGCCCTTGTGAGTCAGCCTTTGATGATTGGACAGCTGAGATTCATCTGTCATAACCCCATCATCTTCGAATGATTCACATGACTGGAAATTCTAAGGCCCCTTCTATGCAACTGAGATCATATGCACTGACTAAGCCCAGTTCAAGCTAGCATACCGCTGAACGAGTTTAACATATCCATGCTACCCCTCTGGGAACTACATTGTACTGCAGCCTGTATGTTACTTGAGGGATGTTGGATCTTGTTGAGTCAGAAGCATGACTGAGGCTTTTCCATCAGCCCCTCTTCACCAGGAAGACTCACACATGGTTCTGCAGTGTAATTTAAACCCAGTTTCCAAATGGTGCCAATCCTTGATGTGAATCCTGTTTCCCTGCTTTTAAACAGTGTTAAGCCCCTACAGGCTTTTGCCTTATTTCTTAAGATGGTTTGAAACTGTGCAGAAAGGCCTGAACTCATGAGTCTTGAGACCATAACCTCGGTACCACTAATATCATAGCTTTGTTCGGTTGAAAGCCCTCAACAAATGTACTAGAATGAGTGTGTGTTTCACCAGGATGGGGATGAAACCCCATTAGGACTCAAACTCTCCATATGTGAAGAGCTAGTGGCCATTCAAACTGCTGGCCCCACAGTGTCATGCTCCAGTTGCACCTGAAGGTCTGGTGGGGGGAGAACAGTGGGACAGCGGCTGTTATGGTTGAGCTTTGGTGATAAGTCACTTTTGCCTAATGGACTTGTGCAGCTCTGGCTCTTGAAAACTAGATTGCCATTTGCTGACCCAGTTTTGTAGCCTCTGATCATCAGCAAGCCAGCTTCCCCATTGACCCGCTTTTTCTGGGTCATTAAATGACAATAAAGACACATACTCTTGCACTGCTGGATTCCTTAGCACTGCTTTCTTTTAAGCTGATATCTCAACCCCTGTGTTGCCAGTGAGCAGGTCGGTAATCCCAGTGTGCAGGAGCCGCAGGGTTTGCTAACCTCCTCCTTACAGGGACCACCTTCCGTTTGACTTACTGCCCACTTGTTTGGTGCAGTCCTGTAAAGGAGAATACGGGAGGAATGGAGTCTGCACACTATATCTAAGGGCTTGTAGACACGACCATGACCACGACCACTTGTGTCGGTATAACTCACGTCGCTCAGGGATGTGAATAAGCCACCTCCCAAACGATGTAAGTTACACCAACCTAGTGTGGACAGCACTATGTTGGCGGGAGAGCTTCTCCTGATGGCATTGCTACTCACGGTCGAGGAGAGAATTCTCTCCCATTGGCATAGGGCATCTCTACCAGATGAACTACAGCTGCATTGGTGCAGCTGCGCTGCTGTGGCTCTGCTAGTGTAGACTAGCCACAAGGGTTTGCTGCACTCAGTATCCGAAACAGGGATCTCTGTCTTGCTTTTACTAACCCCTCCGCTTTCTAAAGTACAAACACTGGCCAGTTAACAAAACTCTAAAACAAACAGACAAAAAAACCCTTGTAAAACTGTCCCAATTTGTGATGCAGATTAAAACATACAGCTCCTGTTGGCAGCGGGTTTGTGAGTCATCCATCATCATGTTAAAATGAAACAAAGGTGCCAGCATGTAGCTGCTGATTGCTTGGGAAAGATGTTCCAGCTAGACAGACAAGGGCCTTCCTGCTGCCCTTTCATTTGTCTGAGGTGGCATTGTAAACACGATGCTTACAGGAGCTAAGATCACTGTGATGCAGTTAGGAGCCAGATGATTCATGGAATTTCCAAGCATTGATTTTTTTTTCTTCCCCGTTCTTTCATAAATTTATCGCTTTGTGCCAGAGAATCTTGCTTGTGGTCACTGCAACAAGAGCCACTTGTGCCCACTTCCCAGTTAGCTTTGACTTCCAAAAAGGGAGCTCCCTTCCCAGCTCTGAGTCGAAGTAATGCCCATGCTGCAGAGAGCAGCAACGTTTTTAGTGCATGTTTGTCTTAATCAGAACTTCTGCTCTTAATGCAGCACTTCAAATTTCTGTAGGATTTATGATCTCTTGCACAAATACACCACTTCCCCGTCCTAAAGATTACCTTTCCTTTTATTTCCATTCCCACGCACTGCAACAGCTCAGCCGTGAGACAGGTAGGAGGGGGATCCTAAAACCTATCCACGCACTCATAGATATTAAGGACAGAAAGGGCCATCATGATCATCTAGTCTGACCTCCTGCACATCGCCAGAGGTCAGAACCTCACCCACCCATCCTGTATTAGGCCCAAAACTTTTGTCTGAGTTACTGAAATCCTCAAATCTTAATTTAAAGACTTCAAGTTACAGAGAATCCACTGTTTACTCTAGTTCAAACCTGCAAGTGACCTGTGCCCCATGCTGACAGGGAGGCAAACATCCCCTCACTCCTCCCTCCTCCCTCCGGTGTCTGCCAATCTGATCTGGGAGGAAATTCCTTCCCGACCCCAAATATGGCTATTAGACCCTGAGCATGTGGGCAAGACCCGCCAGAGAGACACCTGGGACAGAATTCTCTGTAGTAACTCAGAGCCCTCCCCATCTACCATCCCATCTCCGGCCATTGCAGATATTTGCTAATAGCAGTCACAGGTGGCCCGCGTGCCATTGTAGGCAATTCATCATACTATCCCTTTTATCAAACTTGAAAAAAAAATAGGTTTTTTGCCCCCACTACTTCTCTTGGAAAGCTGATCCAAAACTTCACTGTTCTGATAGAAGAGTGGTCATGTCTACACTGCCACTTATGTAGGCAAAACTTATGTTGCCCTGAGTGACATAAGTTTTGCTGCCATAAGAGCATGTGTGCACAGCGCTATGTTGACAGGAGAGCTTCTCCCGCTGACACAGCTACCGCTGCTCGTTTAGGCAGTTTAATTATGTCGACAGGAGAGCTCTCTCCCATTGGCATAGAGCAGCTACATGAGCGATCTTACAGCAGTGCAGCTGCATCGCTACAGCCGTGCTGCTGTAAGTTTGCTAGTGTAGACATGGCCTACGTCTAGTTTCAAGCTAAAACTTATTGATGGCCAGTTTATATACCTTTGTTCTTGTGCCAACATTGGCCCTTAACTTAAGTAACTCCTCTCCCTCCCTGGTGTTTCCCTCTGATGTATTTATAAAGCGCAATCATATTTCCATCGGCCTCCTTTTTGTTAAGCTAAACAAGCCTAGCTCCTTAAGTCTCCTCTCATTAAGCAAGTTCTCCATTCCTCTGATAACCCTAGTAGCCCTTCTCTGAACCTATTTCAGTTTGAATTAATCTTTCTTAAACACAGGAGACCAGAGCTGCACACAGTATTCCAGATGAGGTCTCACTACTACCTTGTATAATGGTAATAACACTTCTCTATCTCTACTGGAAATACCTTGCATAATGCATCCTAGGATTACATTGGTTTTTTTCATGGTTGCATCACATTGGTGGCTCATACACCCAGGTCTTTCTCCTCCTCTTTCGCTTTCAACTGATACATCCTCGGCTTATAGCAAAAATTCTTGTGGTAGTCCCTAAATTCACTATTGCAGTATTAAATTTCATCCCATTCCTATTAGTCCAGTTTTCAAGGTTGTCCAAATCTTCTTGTATGATAGTCCGGTCCTCCTCTGTACTGGCAATGCCTCTCAACTTTGTGTCATCCACAAATTTTATTAGCACATTTCTGTTTTTTTGTGCCAAAGTCATTTAATGTAAATGTTAAATAAGATTGGTCCCAAGACTGATCATTGAGTAACTCTACTAGTAACCTCCCTCCAGCCTGATAGTTCACCTTTCATCATGACCTTGTAGTCTCCCCTTAAACAAGTTTCTTCCCACTTTTTGATTCTCATTTTAATCCCCATTTTCTTCAGTTTAACTAATAATTTCCCATGTGGAACTGTACTGAAATCTTTACTGCATTTCCTTTATCCAACAAATCTGTTATCTTCTCAAAGAAGGAGATCAGGGTGGTGTGGCATGATCTACTTTTTGCAAAAACATTTAGTATTTTATCCCAATTACTGTTTACCTCTATGTCCTTATCTACTCTGTCTTTCAAAATTTGTTCTAAGACCTTGCATACAATTGAGGTAAAAATAACGGGCCCGTAGTTTGCCAGATCACTTTTTTTCCCTTTCTTAAATAAAGATACTATGTTTGCAATTCTCCAGGCATAGGATACTACTCCCATGTTTACCGATTCATTAAACATTCTTGCTATTGGGTTTGCAGTTTCATGTGCAGTTCCTTTAATATTCTTGGATGGAGATTATCTGGGTCCCCTGATTTGGTCCTATTAAGCGGTTTGAGAATGGCTTCCACCTCAGATGTGGTAATTTCTACTTTCATATCCTTGTTCGCATTAGCCACCCTGACACTGCCCCCACGCTCCTCATTACTCTTATTGAAAACTGAAACAAAGTATTCAGTTAGGTTGGGCCATACCTAGATTATCTTTAATCTCCATCCTATCCTCAGTGTTTAGCAGGGTCCTACTTCTCCCTTCCCTGTCATTACAGACAGTGTGAATATGGATGATTTTTTTGGTGTATTCTTGCAGTTGGGATTAAAAAGCAGACATAGGACCTGATCCTGTAATCTGTTGAAGTCAATGGGGCCTTTAGTCCTGGGAGATAAAGCTTGCAGAATCAGGTCCTATGGTTGCACGTTCTCTTTCTGATGGCTTAGATCACAAGTAAGGTGTGCTACAGTCATGCTAGGGGAAACAATCAGTAGTAAACATGAAAACTGAAAGTCTTTGGAATTTTCCTGCATTTGGAAAACATTTCAGTACAGGTAAATAATGTTCTTGTGAGACGCAACTTAAAGAGAGGCAACTTAAATATAAGTCCCTCTGTGAGGAACTGATACAACTGCTACACACAAGTTTAAAATTGAGATTTCAAAGCTGCTTAGGGCAGGGTTTCTCAACCTTTTTCTTTCTGAGCGCCCCCCGCCCTCCCCAGCATGCTATAAAAACTCCATGGTCCACTTGTGCCACAACAATTGTTTTTCTCCATATAAAAGCCAGGGCCAGTGTTAGGGGGTAGCAAGCAGGGCAAATTCCCGGTGCCCCATGCCACAGGGGGCCCTGCGAAGCTAAGTTGCTCAGGCTTCGGCTTCAGCCCCAGGTGGCAGGACTTGGAGCCCCGGGCTTCAGCCCCAGGTGGTGGGGCTTTGGCTTTCTGCCCTGGGCCCCACCAGGTGTAATGCCAGCCCTACTTGGCAGACCCCCTGAAACCTGCTCACAGCCTCCCAGTGGGACCCAAACCCCTGGACTAGGGGATGGGAAACTGGATGTCCAAATCCACTAGGCAGCTTGGAAATCTCAGCCTAACTTTTTAGAAACACAAGAAGCTTTGTGAATTGAGTTTATTCATGAGTTAATTAAAAAATATTCCATTTAAATGACCAAATGTCCCCATTGCATGATCATTTATACATCACTTTGTGATGAAAGCTACGTGCTTGCCATGTGGGTTACGGGTTGCATGACTTTGTCTGCATTTATTTTAAATATCCAAACTTGTGACAGTTGAAGCTTTTGTTGTGGCTGGCTGGATACAATGGGAGCAGTTGAACCTTGTGAGTTGCCAAGTTTAAAACTTCTCTAGGCACTCTTCTCATTATGGCTTTGTGGCTTGTTACAACGGGTGTGCGGGTGGGTTTGTTCTGTGACTTCTAGATCTATGTTTGGGGCAGGGAGAATCTCAGAATTAATGTAGCTGGTTAAAGAGGTATCTGTACAGCATTGGCTCCCTGACTTCAGCCTCTGGGCTCTCTCCTGTCTGCTTCATTCACAGCTGCTCAGTGAGACCATACTGGAATATCAGCTTAATGTTTATTAGGTGCTTTTTAATTGCAACATATTTGGCCAGTGGAGATAGACCCTATTGCCTAAGGAGCAGCATCACCCTTTTACTTTAATTGGGCTGTTTTACATTTCATGTGGAACTGTGTTCTTAGAGCTGGGAGGGACTCCGCTGTTTCTGATCATAGATTTATGCCCCCTCACTTCTTTGCTGTGAACAAATACCAAGCAAAACTCAGCTAAAGCTGCCAAGACTTGTCTACTTTGGGGTAGGAGACGCTAAATGAGGCGGGTTTGTGATGCTCACCTAGAAAGGTAAAGAGCACTGGGACATTTGAATCTGACTGTAGTGTCCTAATTGCTAAAGGGTTTTTCTCCCTCCAAATTCCTGTGCTTTTAGGTGAGGATCGCATTGATATCCTGTCTGAAATCTGGGATCATTTCTTCACAGAGACCCTTCCCACACTCCAGGCGATATTCTACCCTGTCCAGGTAAACCTGATTAACATATAGTCTGGGAGATGGGGAGGGAATGCAACGACAGTACCTGCTTAATGGTCCCTTGGTGCTTCCCTTCTCTCCCTGCAGCAATTAAGGCTCCATCTCTGCTGGCTAAACAGGTTTTAAAAACTGTAAACCATGGTTTGGGCCAAATGGGCTCCTAGTGAAGTTTGTCCTAGTGAATTATGTAAATGGAACTAGTGTGATAAACTAGGTAACCTAAGGTAGAGTGCAATGTTTTGAATCCTGTTTGGTCCTGTCCTCTCTGGCTGTTAGGAGCCTGTCTGTGGCGGAGTTTAAACAGCGCTTAAGCACTGATACAACCGGACTGTACTTGGGCCTTGTCTAGACCGAGGATTTGTCCCAATTATCTTCATTAGTTCTTTAGTCATTGTGGTAGCTATAGCTCCATCACTGCAAGTAGTGGCTTTGCCTGTCTGCATTAGAGGATAGCGCTGGCACAGCTATTCCAGTGTCTGGCTGACACTGGGGCAAATCCTGCGTCCAGTCCAGGGGAGAAATTTGTAAAGGCGCATATGAAAGATTTCTAACTCCCATTGACTTTAATCGGAAGTTAGGCACCTAACTGTCATTTGTGCCTTTGAAAATGTCTCCCTGGGTCTTGGATGCTTTCGTGATGAGTGGCCATATATGTACAGTACCTGCAAAGTGACATCACTCTGGTTTCTCTCTAGGTCCCGTTTACAAGGCTAAGCAGCCGAGTGTCGCATTCCTGAAGGAGTTTCGATTTTAAACCTATATTTTACTTCTTTAATTTGCTTAGATTGTAAACCGTTTGGGGGCAGGGACTGTCTTTTTGTTCTCTTTGTACAGTGCCTATCGCTGTGGGGTCCTGGCTCATGACTTAGGGCTCCTAGGCGCTACGGTAATACAAATAATAATAGTTTTGGTCAGGATTTCCAGCACCAGCAATCCTAATTGTTGAGGAGCTATTGACAAATGAGCATGTTTATAACTTCTCACCAGTTATGAGGGAGGGGTCTGAAAAGGCACCAAAAACACATCATCTGTGTAGAATGAAATTCTTAGAAATGTTAGGCCTTCCCTTTTGGTCTGTCTCTGCTCCTGGAGAACCAGACTCTAGATACATTCGATTTTTCCTTTTATCGCTTGAAAGTCCGCAGTTGAAATTTGAAGGTTGCCCTTTCCTAATGATTAAAGTTGGCATTTCCTAAAAGTGGCCGAGAGAACTTATCTAAAGATGATTGCTAACCGTCCAATATATTTGTTTTTACTCTCTCCTGGCTGTACTTGCTGCAGATGCTAGAAGGTACGTGTGTTTGGGGGGTGGGGTACAGGTCAAATTGTGCAACTGAGAAGTCTTTTTACTCTTTGTGCTATGTGTGTGTGCGCGCGCATGTTCATGTGCACACATACTCTGGAGACATGGAGTGACCTAGTCTAGCAGGGTGAGATGCCGAAACCTGGTTTTTAATGTACTAAATTCCTTGAGGAGAAGAATCTTTCTTTCCATTTTATTGGGAGTTGCTTCTGCTCTCCTTGTATTTTAACAGCTCTCCTGGCTACAGAAAAAGTGATATCGTGTTGCTTAGGGGTGACACCCTTTTCCACTAATGGCTCCAGGGAAAATCTCTTTGCTGCTATACAGTGTCTCAATAATAAGAAACTGAACAAAAGTTACTGTAGAACTTTGTGAATTTTTAAAGTAAATGATATGAAGGAAATCAAGATCCTTTGTATTTTATTTATTTTTACATTTTCCTAAGGCATACATCCCCAGTAGTATCGGAGAACCTCATAAACATCTCCTTGCCACTCCCTTTTGAGTTAGGGAAGCACTATTCTCATTTTACAGATGAAGAACTGAGGCACAGAGTGACTTGCCACAATCACACAGGGAATTGGTGGTGGATCTGGGGACTGAATCCAGATCACTGGACTCTGAGTCCAGTGCCTTAGTAACAAGAACAGCCTCCTTTCCCTGCAGAAAGGAACTGTATTGATCCACACATGTGGCACTGTTCTGGAGGAATCATGTCTTTGAGTGAGAGGGTCCCGTCAGTTTTCGGACCCATTCAGCCTGTGACTTTTTTACTTCAAATGCCATTAAGGGTATAGTAGTGGCTTTTGTGATGGGGACAAGTGTCCACTTGGAATGTAACTGAGCCCTTCAACCATAAGCTACCGAACCTCCATCATATGGAAGTGATTTCTAGTTACTAACACTGTGACGGGTTGGATCACAGAAACCCCCTTGGGAGCTGCCACCCAATGTACCAAGACTACCCCTGTTCCTGTTTTCCCTGCCAGCTCAGGACTCCAGCACCCTGTCTTGCTGAGCCAGACACTCCTGTCTGCTCCAACACAGACCCAGGGTCTGAATCACTTGCCCCAAAGCTGCAAGTTTACCTGAAAACAGCTCACAGAAGTGTGCTTGTCTTTAGCACTCAGATGCCCAACTCCCAATGGGGTCTAAACCCAAATAAATCCGTTTTACCCTGCATAAAGTTTATGCAGGGCAAACTCATAAATTGTTCGTCCTCTATAACACTGATAGAGAGAGATGCACAGTTGTTTGCTCCCCCAGGTATTAATACATACTCTGAGTAAATTACTAAATAAAAAGTGATTTTATTAAATACAGAAAATAGGATTTAAGTGGTTCCAAGTAGTAACAGACAGAACAAAGTAAGTCACCAAGCAAAATAAAATAAAATGCGCAAATCTATGTTTAATCAAGCTAAATACAGATAATCTCACCCTCAGAGATGCTTCAGTAAGTTTTTCTCAGACTGGACACCTTCCAGGCCTGGGCACAATTCTTTGCCCTGGTAAAGCTCTTGTTCCAGCTCAGGTGATAGCTAGGGGATTCTTCATGATGGCTCCTCCCCCCCCTTTGTTCTCTTCCACCCCTTTATATATCTTTTGCATAAGGCGGGAACCCTTTGTCCCTCTGGGTTTCCACCCCCCCTCACTGGAAAAGCACCAGGTTAAAGATGGATTCCAGTTCAGGTGACATGATCACATGTCACTGCAAGACTTCATTGCCCACTTGCCAGGACACACATATACAGGAAGACTAACGGGTAAACACAGCCATCTGTAGACAATGGTCCTGGTTAATGGGAGTCATCAAGATTCCAAACCATCATTAATGGCCCACACTTTACATAATTACAATAGGCCCTCAGAGTTAAATTTTATATTTCTAGTTTTAGATATAAGAGTGGTACATTTCTACAAATAGGATGATCACACTCGGTAGATTATGAGCTTTGTAATGATACCTTACAAGAGACCTTTCGCACGAAGCATATCCCAGTTGCATTATATTCACTTATTATCAAATCTTTATAAAACTATCCCAGTTACATTATATTCACTTATTATCATGTTTTTATAAAAACCATATAGACTGCACAACGTCACAAACACCTTCAGCTACGTTTGAACCTGTGACCTAGGTATGACCCTAAGACATCCAGTCCCCTAAATTGCCAACTACATGCAAACAGTTTATATAAGTCACACTGCTCTCACTGAGTTACTGAGTGACTGCTCTGCTGGGTTTGAGAAGAAAAATGAGATCAAATCTTTCTGTTTTCTATGGGATGTTCTTTTTAACTGAGATAGTAAATTAGTTGGGTTAAAGAGGACAATAGGAATAAATGGAAAAAGAGTGTCATGTTATCGCTGAGATACATTTCTCAGCTTTGTGCAGCTCCTTTTTACACCTGGCATTCTCAAACAAGCATTGTGATGTCTTAGAAGAGCAAAACACTCATGTAATGGCCAGGCCAGTCTTGGCGATAGGTCTTAAGTTATTTGCATATTGACGTAGCTGTTAATTGCAACATTAACCCTATTTTAAATGTATGGTTAACTGGTGTTGATTCCCTCCAGTCAGAGATTTGCTTCACTGTGTGTGTGTGTTATGGATCCCGAAGCAGAATATAGGTCAGAGTTTAATTCCCTCAAGAGAGAGGGGAAGAGACTCCACATTGGAAACCGTTGGGGAGGGACTGGAAGAAAGTTTGAGCGGTGAAATCTTAGCTGCAGTTGGTTTAATGCAGTGGTTCCCAAACTTTAACAACCTGTGAACAGTCTCGCGAACCCCTTCCTAAAAATGAATATTTCCAGGCATTTTCTCCTTTATCTGAGTATAAATTATAAAAGCAGTGATCTTGGAAATATAAAATTTGTTTTTATGACGCTTATTACACACTATTTATTATTTATCATTACAGTATTTTTATAACATTATGAAAATGGCAACACTCTTCCAAGATTTCACTTTCGTAGCTTGTATCACTTTGAATAAGCCTGTTATAAGACAAGGCTCCTATGTTTCATCAAGGAGTATCAGATGTGAAACAGCATGAAGGTATTTAAGAAGCAAACTCAAAGAGTTCCTCCTACACAAGCATTCAGGTCTTGAGCAGTCGAGGCAAACAGCGCATGTTAAAACAAAGCTTAAACTTGTTCTTCATAATCATTTTAAAAACAATACTAGCTGCCTATTTAATTTTAAAAACAGCAAAAAATATTCACCTCCCTGTCCATTGCTTATAAAGAGTCTTGAAGTTTTAATCTTCTCAGTGTGATAGATATGCTTGCTTTGATCTGCTTAGCTCTTGGAAGTCCAGGGGCTCCGTGCTGCTGACCCCGTGCTGCCCAGGGTCCCTAGGGACAGCAGTGTCCACCATTGAGGAATTTTTTCCCGAGAACCCCCTGTAACATTTTGCGAACCCCCAGGGGTTCACGAACCCCAGTTTGGGAACCACTGGTTTAATGGTATAGTAGACTGTGTTGTGCGTGTTAGGCATAGTACTGGGTTACTGTGATGCTGGAATGTTGGACTGAGCTCAATTGTGTTTAAATATGCTGTGAAATATTTCAACATCTTCATCTGTTAAACCTTTACAGGTGCCCTACATTAATGTTGAAAATGAAAACAAAACACTCTTTTAACCTAGTCACATTGGAAAGCCAAAGCTGTTGCTTTCCTCACCTTCAGTGGAAAGAATGGGACAGGGCTTGGCTCTGGCCCAAAGTGAATAGTAAACCTAATAATTAATTAAATTGTATTTTCATTTGCAATTTCCAAGGCTAAATGTTGGTGTTCAATATGGGGTCTGACACAGACTAGAAGCAGGCATAGTTCAGGTGCATGCTATACAAATTCATCCCCTCCCAGCATAGCCAATGTGCCTCAAGTCTGACCAGCAATACAACAGTGGCTGTACCAGTCCTGGGCTTCAGACTGCTAATCCTAATCACAACCAAGATAGTGGTTTGGGTTTTGTGAACAAGTGTCATTTTCTGCTGAGATCATGGCTCATTTTTTGCATGATTGTCACTCATAGATTAGAAATGGGGCAGGAAAGGTGCTCTCTAGACAGGCTACTCAACAGTATAAGGAATCATGAGGCTGAGCAGCGGATGGGTGCTCTACCATAACAGCACACAACAATAATTTGCAAGACAGGCTTTGGGTGTGTGTGGGTGTGCGTGTGCGCATTATGCACACACACATTTCCAAATTGTATTTTTTCAGGGTCAGGAATTGACTATCCGCCAGATTGCCCTGCTTGGCTTCAGAGACTTGGTCTTATTAAAGCTGAAGTTAGAAGAGATTCTTCCTCTAGTCCAAACAAAGCTCCCAGCTTCCATTGTCCAGATGCTGCTGGTTCTACAGGTAGGGAATTTCCTTTCTTTTTTTCTCCTTCTATCTGTCTCTCACCCATGCATACACATCTCACAGCTACCAATTCATATTGCCCCTGGAAAGAAGAAAACCAGTCGGCATGATGAAGTTGGGGAAGGAGTTGTGTGTGTTTATGTGGGGAAGCTGGACATGAAAATGAACTAAACTGAACATTAAGCATTGTGGCTTGAGTTTCCTGAGCAAACAGATGGAAGGGGGTCAAGCTGTCCCAGTGGGAAGGAAATGAACCAAACTCTGGGGTCTTGGGGCTTTTTCCTTGGTGACTGAGAAGTCCCAGTGCTCTTGCTTCACTTACACACAGATCTTAGAGCATCTCCAAATGCCTTTCACTTCTGATTACAATTCTCATAGTTGCAACCCCCATATACGAGTTCTTCTAGTTCAACAGCTTTACACTGACAGGGAAGTGCTCTCTCTCACTCACATGAGACAATGGAATCTAATGAGCACTGGCTATTCACTCCTAATACAGGCTTTCTCAGCTAGTTAGGGGGTTGAGCTGGGGTCCAGCTTTGCCTGTGAGGGGAAGAGCATTGATGGGAGGAGTACCCTTGGCAGCAGGCAATGGGCTATAGATCTTCCAAGGGCCCCTCTCAAGCAACACAAATGTTCTAAGGGAACCAGCCTACCCATCCAAACCTCAAGGGAACAGGAACAGAATCTTCCACATATGATCTGTGCATCCAAGTGTACCAGCTGTGTCATCGTATACAGCCTGATGTGGAAACCATGGAAAATATCCAGATTCCAGACCTTTATGTAGGCTCCTCTGGGTTTTATTTCCATACAGTTTCCATGGTTTGTTTGTTTTTTTTCCTTTAAAAGGAAGAGAGAGAGAAAAACCAAGAGCAATTAAAGTTTCTGAAGCACAATCAGTGTGGAAAGTGGCTAAGTTTGTGTTTACCTAAGAACTTTTAGTTTTCCAACCATAATTATTGTAACCCAAGTGGTGCTAACAGGAGCCATCCGAGTGAAGGTTGAATTTCTCTTTTAAAGATTTTAGGAAAAGAAGGTTGAGTGTGGAGGGGCAATTGCCCGAGTGAGGAATTTATCACTAAAAAGAGAAATTCTTAACTAGTCTTTGCAAGAAAACTATAGAAATCTATAATGAGTTTCTATCATCAAATACCTGGGTTAGATAGGTTAGCTTTACAGATAAAAGAAGGAGAAGAGAGGGGTGGTGACTCACAGTTCCAGTTCAGGGAGGGGCAGTGATTTGCCCAAGTCAATGTAAGGACTTATCTTTATAGGGAAATTTATTGGCAGAACTTTACCAGTATAATTATATTAGTACAGTTATACTGATATAGTGGACACTCTTATTCTGGAAGACTAGGGTCTTTATGATGCTTTGCAACATAAACTAAACCAGAAAAGGCATTCTTCTTGCAGAATAAGTGGGTCCACACATGAAGAGTGCCTTTTTTTGGTTTAGATTATGTTGCTAAGTGTCATAAAGGCACTCTTGTTCCAGAATAAGATGTTTACATGTGGAGTTATACTGGTATAACTTCAGTGGTATAATTCTGCCATAAATATCCCCATGTTTCTACTCCTTTAGAACTGGAAGTAGACCCCAGGCATTCTGGCTCCCAGAATATGTGATGGAAGCTGTGTAGTTGTGTGATGACACATTTACTTTGATGCTTGAATTGCAGGGTGTCCATGAACCTACAGGCCCCAGCAAGGGCTACGTATTGCTGGAAGAGCTGGTCAAACAGGTGGTCTCTCCATACCTGGGCTTGTGTGAGGATCACAGCTTCCCTGGCGGCACCTGTGCACTCGGTAAGACATGCCACACTGTAGCTATTGTAAGTCCTCTTATTCAGGCACCTCCACTGGTTAATGTAAGGAAATGTGCAGCTGTGCCAGACAAAGAGATGGGAACTGACAGATGCACAGCTCCATGAGAGAGAGAATCAAAGGTTAAAATGTCCCCAAGTGGATTCCGATCAATACAGCCCTGGATGTAATTTATGCACATGTGAAAGGCTTTAATCTTTTCTCATGCCACAGTGAGCTGTAATGAAACCCCACAACATTCCCCACTCTCAGGTTGCTCCTGTGGGTGGAATGATTAAAAGCTGTCACTGCACTCTGTTTATTTCCAGCATCTTGGCTTTTAGATTGCTCACCCCCTCGCCCAGCACGAGATCTGATCCCTCCTCCTTCAACACTCACCTCCTCCCTCTTCTATCTGATCCCCTCATTCCACAACCACTTCCAGTTGCCAGTGTTCTCCTCTCCCCCTCAGTTCCTGGAGTAGCTGATGCATCTGCCAGATTGCTAAGGCAGTGAGTTTCCAGGTGTTGGTTCTCAATGGTTAAGTTTCTCTTACAGAGATTTTCTACTGTCTTTTGGTGTTCACCGCCTGGGGTTTCTGGGCAAGAAAAGCTACCCCAAAGATTGTGAATAAAAAGGGGTGGTTTAGGTCTAGACTACTTAGGTGGCTATCTAGAGCACTACACTCTGAGTGAGGGTATGCTGTGACTCCAGGAGACGTTCCTCTACAAAAGGAATCTCTCCAATGGGTTACCATGCTCCAGAAGCCCAGCTCTGGATCCTGACTTTTGGGAGAAGGCAGAACTACCAGGAGTGAAAGATCACAATCTGACTGTGCAACCAAAGGGATGGTATAAAAAAGCATCCCCCGTTCAGTTTGTAGCATTTCATAGACGATAGGTCTCATTTTAGAAAGGGGTCACAGTTTCAGGGTAACTACACCTATATTCCCCCTCTGTGGTTCCTCAACAGCACCCAATTTAGACTTCGAGCTCCCGGCCATCATCTCTTTTGGCTGGAGACCTGACTCTCTCTTGGAATTTTAAGGCTGCGCAACTCTGCTCCTTATATTACACTGTGATATCCGCAGTAAGCCATATTGTCTGAAAAATCCCAGCGTCTGGGCTTTGCTTCTCCCAGAGGGCTATGATTGGTTTGTTGCTCTCAGTTATAAGTTACCACACAGCTCCTCTAGGCAAGCACATTTATTCTTAAAGTAAAAGCACTACAGAGAAAACATATAAAAACAATAAGAATTCCTACATGCATGCTAGCTAACCAGAGGGTCATCCCCAACTCCAACGTCAGGGCTGGGTAGGTTGAAACTCACAACTGGGTTTTCCCTATGGTTACAAGTTCATATACCTCTTAGATCCAGAACCAGAACAAAGGCTGGGCACATCAGCTATTTCCTTATACAGCTTGGGCCTTTGATCTTGTCCTTCTGTAACAAGTAATCCGTAGACAATGACCCTTTCCTCATAGCATAGCTTCAAAAGGCTGGGTTTTTGCATAAGTGGAGTTGGGGAATTTGCATTAACTTCTCCATAGGACTTCCCCAGGAAATCTACTTAACATTTATTGTCCCCAAAGTCCATACTTGTCTGACACATTTTCAGTGTAGTACTTTGAACTCCCAGGTCTTATATCTGTCACGTCTCCCCCTAGAGAAGTTACATACAACCCTGGCCCATGAGAATACATAAATTTAATAGAGTAAGGCCATTTAAGGATATTGCAGGAAATTTCCATATCTGTCACAGGACTCTCAATATGATAGCTGGAGACACATAGCCTCTCATCCTCAGTCTCTAGAGCAGGGGGAGAAAAGATAGCCTTGTGGTTATGGCACCTGACTGGGACTTGGCCTCCATCCTGGCTCTATCAAAGACTCACGGTGTGACCTTTAGGTGAGTTATTTCTATGGGCTTTTTGTTCCTCCCTTCTCAATAAAATGGGGATGTTGGACAAATTAGCAAATATTCAATATATGCTGTAGCAGTGCTAAGGTGCCATCATTGTTACGTCCATTCATGAAGCTAGAAGTGGTTAGTCCACCTGCACTTCCACATGCAAACCCGAGCATTGTACAGACTGCTTGTCCTAGATGATTAACCCTTACCCCACATAGGGTAACTGAGTGTTGACCCGATGGGTCTGTGTGTCTGGTCGCTTATGGGGATTTGCATCCTGCTGGAATAGTTTGAAGTGTAGCCACCTGACCCCTGTAAAAGTTTCTAGCCATCTTGTTTCCTGCCAAATAAAGAAGGAGCTAGTGTCATAAAAACCAGTTAAATCCAATCTGGCCTTGTAAAGTTTGTGCATTTAAAATCATTGTGTTTACTTTGATTTAGTTGCTGTTAATTTGTGTTTTTTTTCCCAGATGGTCTTTTTCTCCAGCCCGCCCCTTCCTTTTCTGAACTGGCAGGGAAGAAGAAGGGAAAGCTTGTGTTTGCGTTACACAGTCTTTACAGCAAAGCAGAACTCTTCCCCAGATAATCTTGGCATTTCAAAAGCACACACACATTTTGCAAAACCCTCTCCCTAGTCTGCAGGCTCCTCTCTCTCTCTGGTTCTGAAAGAGCCAAGAGGTAGCAATCTGGGCTCTCAATGTGCAGCATAACAGCTGTGAAATCCAGAGGGGTCCATGTGATTGCGTAGCTCTGTTGTAGCCTCTGCGGAATGATTAGTTGGACTCTGGGTATACTTGCATTCTCAACAGAAGCCAAGGACTGAATAAAAGGGCTGTTGAGCCTGAATTAACCTCTTCTCCCTAGAGCTGGATCCTTCAGGTCAGATTAGGGAATAAAGCTGGGTTGGTTTGTTTGGTTTTTTGAGATAAGGAAGTTTGCACTGGCCAGGCCTCTGCTGTAGGTAAAGAAAGGACTTCAGCCTCCAGGGTTGTCAATCTGCCTACCTTCAATTTACATTAAACTTGATTTTAAAATGGGCAGGGAATGCAGCTGGAACCAAAATGAAAGGGGATGATGGAGACTGGGGATAGTAGTAGTAGTAGCACCAAAAGCAGCAATTTACAAAGATAAAATGTGGCACTGGCAGGGAAGGCAGGATCTGAGAGCCTGAGCATAGGGAGGCTGGATTCAGCCCTTGAGAACCCATTTTACTTCTGTCCTGTCATACAGCAACCTGTCACTGTGAATGAGGTTGGATCTTGGCAATACAACACTGTTAGAGATTAGCCTCCCCTATTCTTTCAAGTTCTCTTTCACTGCTCTTGCCTTACCCCCTTCCTGTTTGTAGTTCTGTCCAGTATAAGTTAACCACAGCTACCCCAGAAAACAAGTGTTTGCATTATAAATGGGGAAGAAGATAAGCCCTCCTCCCAGGTGGGACTGCGTGACTGACCCAACACACAGAGGCTGTTTGGCAGGAATGTCAGTGCTCATCTGGGTATGTATCCAAAGATTCCCTCCAAAAACCTCCCATTCAAGTTCCTATTTCACTCCTAACAAATCAAATGTGAACTAAAATCCCAGCTCAGCTATTCATGAGAATTTCCTCATGGCAGAATCTTGTGTGGCTTCTGGGAGGATGTGAGATACGGCCTTGTTTCTGGTTTGAATCGTCTCCTATAAACCCATGAGTTATGCTGTCCATACCCACAACCAGCGCTCCCTTCACCTTCTGCACAGCGAGTTGGCTGCACTGGGATTGAGCCCAAACTCATCCTGGCTTTCAGCCCTTGGCTCTAAGCTAGGGTGACTGAGTTTTGGAAATGGAAAACCAGAACACCTTTTTCTCCAGAGTCCTGCCCTGCAGGAAAGTTTTGAAGATCAGAAAGGAGTAGAGTGAGGTCTCTGGTGTTGCATGTGTCAGAACTCTACTTCGCACTCCAGAGCCCCTTCTGGTACTCTCTTCGAGGAGCCAGGAAGGAATTTTCTTCTCTCCTACTCCTCTGCATGACAGCCATACACAACTGTCTAGGTACATTGCAACTAGCATTGGCTGGTTGTTATGGATTTGATGCGATGGAATGCTGCATAATGAGCAATGCGTGGGGCTGAGTAGAGAACAAAGCAAAACGGGCTGAAACACATTTGCCACCGTTGGTGGCAATATTAGACTTGCTGGACTCTTGGTCTAATCAGGTTTAACAAATTCTGGTGCCAGCCATGCTAATTGCTCAGTCTGACCAAGAGGAGTTGAGCCTTGGTTCAACTGATGGCCACCAAACTCCCTGCCCCCTGTCTAGTTTTAGCACCTCTCCAGACATCATCTGCCCAGGTGAATCTATTGATCTCTCTTCTTCTCATAGCTGTAATTTGAGGCTACCCATTTCCAGGTACAGACAGGGGCAAAGAATTATTCTAGCTTCTTTCATAGTAGTGCAAAGTCTGTTCCTTTCCACTAATTGTTACGGTGTGATCCCTTCTGGAGTATATATGTGTTCCCCATTACATTAGTATCTAAGCCCACCACAATCTTTAATATATTTATTTATCTCACAACACCCCTGTGTGGTAGAGAAGAGCTGTTATCCCCCATTTCACAGACAGGGAACTGAGGCCTAGATCCTCCTTTAGGTGCCACTGACATTTTCAAAACTTCCACCTTAACCCTGCCGCCTGACCCTGTAGGTGCCTACATTTCTGTCAGTTGGCACTCCCAAAGCTGCTTATGCCCCAGTTCCATGCCACAGCTAACAAGCTGTTCAGAGCCCTGGGTGCCCCAAAGCAGGATTCTCAAACTAGGCAGGAGAATGCCTGTCTCACCAGAGAGGCCTGATCTGAGCACAGACCTGATTCCTGGTAGATGGGCTGAAGCATGATACTGTCAGAAAAGACAGCTAGGGGCACAGGGAGACCTAAGGTAAATGTAAGAGAAGTGTGCTGGGAGCCCCAGGGTGCAGCCTGGGACTGTGGGGTCACTATGCCCCCTTAAGTCTCCACCCTGGGCTGTCTCTCAGTGCTTCACTAGTGACAAGCAGCAAGCCCCTCCAGGCACTGTTATCAGCAAAACCGCATGTGGAGCCCCCCCGTCCAGCTAGATTGCATGAATGCTCCCAGAGCTGCTCATGAATCACACAGAGAAAGGCACCAGCCAAATCCCAGCCTAGTACCTCAGGAATATACCATCGTGCACTGCTCACGATGAGCAATGCAAGTTTATTAATTAGTTCACGACTTCATCAATGGAAAGTGGATATACACCAGTCTTTGTAAACCTGAGCAGATTTACCACACACTTCAGGAAAACTCACAGGTAAAGATAAATAGTAAAACAAGTTTGACTACAAAAGGTAGATGTTAAGTGATTATAAGTGAGAGGCAAAAAGTCAGAATTAGTTACCAAAGAAAACAAAATACGTGCACAATCTAAATCTTAAACCTGTAAGACACTAGGCAGTATTTAGAGCAGAGGTCTCAAACACGCGGCCCGCTGCGGCCCGCGAGCCCCTCGCAGCCCCCCAGCCCTCCCGCAGTTTTTACCAGAGGGGAGGCCGGACGTGGACCGGGAGCGGGGCAGGCGCCCTGCCTGCCTGTCTGCCTGCCCTGCACAGCTCCGGGAAGAGGCTGGAACGTGGGAAATGGGGGGGCGGAGGGGCTGTGTGTTTCTGTTGCTTTAGGCAGCGCCCCCAGCAGCGTCCATTGGCCGGGAACGGGGATCCGCGGCCAATGGGAGCTGCTGGAGTGGGGGCGGTGCCTCAAGCAACAGAAACACACAGCCCCTCCGCCCCCCCC
>NW_020664447.1:23214925-23355587 GCF_002925995.2 Terrapene triunguis
CCTCTTGCACCCCAACCCACTGCCCTGATCCCCCTGCTGCACCCTGCACCCCTCTTGCACCCCAACTCCCTGCCCTGAGCCCCCTGCTGCACCCTGCACCCTGACCCCTTGCTGTACCCCTCACCCCTCCTGCACCCCACACCCCAACTCCCTGCCCTGAGCCCCCACCACACCCCACACCCCTCCTGCACCCCCTGGGGGCAGGGAGGGGGCAGAGTTGGGGTGGGGATTTCAGGGAAGGGGTGGGAAGAGGCAGGGCAGGGGCGGGGCCTCATGGAAGGGGTGGAGTGGGGGCGAGGCCGAAGGCGGCAGGGGGAGGGGAGGTGTCAGTAATGCGGCCCTCGGGCCAATGTACTAGTCCTCATGTGGCCCTCATGGTCATTTGAGTTTGAGACCCCTGATTTAGAGCAAGCAGTTTTGGATGATACAGTTCATAATACACAGGTTTCACCCTTGAAACCTGGGCCAGTCTCCTCTGTTGGA
Source organism: Terrapene triunguis (assembly GCF_002925995.2). Lineage (NCBI taxonomy): Eukaryota > Metazoa > Chordata > Testudines > Emydidae > Terrapene > Terrapene triunguis. Next base: position 23,215,409 of record NW_020664447.1, read on the forward strand.
GTCTTCAGTCTTCTGAGTGTCCTTGTTGCTTACAGCATAGGTGGGGGGAGGAGGAAAGGCAAAGCATGGGGCCACGCTGTTCTGTTTTATACCCTTAGTCCATGTGCTTGGAGAACATAAGTCTGGGCATGTCTGGTAGGCATTGCTGAGTCACCAGGCAAGGTTAAGCAATTCCTCTGGTGTGCCTTGTGCAAGTGAGTCATTGCATTGTAGCTCCCTTGCTGGACAATGGCTGTTGATAGTAGTTTGACATCCGCCCGGGTGTTGGTGATGCCCCTGGTTATTGTCTTTGGGGAGCTAGTATCTGGGTGCTTCCCAAACCCACTGCATATTTTAGTGACAACCATACAACACAGTCTTATAACTTCATATGCACTAATGATATACATATTTAGATGGAACAGTGGGTTTTAGCAGATCAGAACCTTTCCCATGATACTTTACAAGGCATGCTTTATATGCAATATCACAATATGTACTAATAATGAATACGGGGGGTATAGGGTGTACCGTGAGTGTCACAAGAGGTATCAAGCATGAGCAGGAGAGAGAGGGTTTCAGTTGCTCAGGTTCTAAGCTGCCTTGGGGGCCTACTTCCAGGAGAGAGTTCACAGCTGAGGATCCTGCACAGAGAGAGGCCCCTCTCTTTCGACCTGGCACATCAGAACAGACACTTAGGTGTCTAAACCCTGCCCTCTCCCCAGTATTTCCCTCCTGTGTTAGTTTACGTGGCTCCCTATTCAGTTTGCTGGCTTCTGAGGAGCCCTTTCTCTAGCAGGACTTAGGTGCACTAAATACAGGGGGAGAGTTGGACTAAGTGCCTGCTGAGGATTCCACAAGGCAGCAGGCCCGATAGCCATTAGGGGTTGCAATGCCAAAGTAACCTTTCGGGATCTGTCCTGAGAGACTTTAGGCTCCTAACGTCCATTGAAATCAATGATCATCTTTCAGGGAAAGTTAGGAGCCTAAATACCTTTGCAGATCTGGGTCTAACTGACTGGCCCAAGATCATAGAACTGAACCTGGGTCTCCCAAGTCCTAGGTTAGGGCCCTAACCACTGGACCATCTTTCCTCCCTTAAGCTCAGCTAAGATCTTCATTGCCTCTATACTTCTTCTGAATGGGCTCTTGCCCCTTCACCTGGCTCCAGTTGGTGTAACTATCTGCTCTGTTGCATTTGGGTTGGAGAGATCTCATCAGGCCTTACTTGCCAGCTTCACAGAGGTTTTCTAGCTGCCTTTGTTGCTGTCCTTCCAAGCTGGCAGCTGGAAGGGATAATTGAAGGTATGGAATCCAGAGTTCTAAACAAATGAGAGACATATGAAGCCACTGCAAAATCTAATTTAGAAAAGTGGGGTCATATGCTGGCCCAGTAGAATGCTGCCATTCAGCTCTCTCCTTATCCCAGCTAACTGCAATAAATAACCTACAGTTTAAACAGCCTCAGTCCTAGCAAATTCCAGCAGCACAGGAGATCTTAGCCCTGTAATTTTTGAAGCTGTCCCTTTCTATTAAAGTCCACTTTGCTTGGTTATCAAGTCTGTTGTCATATGCTTCCCATTATGTACTATTGCACTGCAACTGGCTCATAATACCAACTTTAGCAGCACTTTTCATCCCAAAGCATTTTAGACGGCAGGAAGAAATCAGTGAAATGCAGCAATCTGTGGGGTGGAATGCAGCAGTCTGTCTGCATCAGCAGCTATACAGAACAATTTTTAGCAGAGAGAGTTAGGATTTAACTTCTCCAGCTGAAAACACAAGAGAAGGAGTTCAGTCACTGGCGATAAGTTACTGAAATTTGGCTACCTATGTTCTTGCAAAAGATATTTTGGGAAGGCTGACTAGCACCTCGGCTTTGATCCTCACACAAAGGACAGCAGCAAAGCACCCAATAGTCATGCTGGGGCACTGATTTAGGGCTTACTAAGAGCACCACCCATTGAATCACTATCGCCACTTGTTGCAACTCTTTTTATTTAAAATCTCCCAATCCAAATTCTGACCAGGCTTGACCCTATTTAGCATGTGAGAGCGGATGTGGGTGGGGACTGGCTGGCTGTCCACATCACAGAAATTGCCAACAGAGAGGCCAAGGAGTGAGAGGCAAATGCGCTCTCTTTTGAGTCCTGGGATAGCGGGAGCATGGTTTGTGAGGAGGCTTGCATTGCTGTGCTTGCTCTGGAAGGACTTTAATCCGCAGGGTTGTCAGGCTTGCCTCTTTCAACAGAACGAACATTTACACACACTCAAAACCCAATGGAGCTTTATTCCTAGAGAAGTAATTTTTGAAGTGAACACAAGAAGCCTATTTGCTTGTGACTTTTCTCCTTGTGTTGAGTCCCCTGTTTGTTCTGGCTGTGAGTTTGCCAGGTGAACTGTCTTTGGCTTGGCTAGTCCTCAAATCTGCCCTGCTATGATGAAGGATATAACAGTTTTTTAAAATGGAGTGTTTAGAAACAGAGAAAAGAACCAAAATTCCATCTTCTAATGCAGAACCTGCAACAAAACAATCAGGGAAGTGGGCAGCATTTTCCATAGCTTAGTTCAGTTTGATCTCCTGGAGACTAAGTACTAATGCAGTAAACCCTGGGGGTTGAGATGAACCTCCCCCCTAAAAAGCAATTGAGCCACCTTGCCTCCTGGCCCTTGGGGTTTGTCAAGCCTGAGAGGGTTAAAGTCTAGTGGGATTGAAGTTACTGAGCTAAGTAGCTGTTGCGCTGGCTTCTGTCTCTCACTGTGTCAACCTTTGGGTTTGTTTACTTCAGTCAGAAAAGCAGAAGCTATCATATGATTGCTCTCTATAAATACACTAGGGGGTAAACACCAGGGAAAGAGAAAAGCTATTTAAGGTAAAGGACAATGTTGGCACAAGAATGGCCATGAGCAAACTTAGCTAGAAATTAGGTTTCTAACCATCGGAGGAGTGAGGTCCTGGAACAGCCTCTCGGTAGGGATATTGGGGGCAAACAACCTAACTAGTTTTATGATGGCACTTGATACGTTTATGAACAGGCTGATATGATGTGGTTACCTGCGATAGCTGGGGACTGGACTCTATGACCAGGGAGGTCCCTTCCAGTCCTAAGTCCTATGTTTCACCAGGAAAGATGGAGAGGCAGCGACTGCCAATTACCACTGTGTAGTTTAGGTCTTGTCTATGCTAGACTAATTTTCCTACGAATAAAAATATCACTCACTGACCACTCCTCCCTTGGGGAGCACTAGGGTAAACCAGCCACTCACAGCCAGCAGCGCACTAGCACACTTAGATGACCCAGGGCATAGTCACTGAGTTTTCTTTTTCCCTGGGGGTACTCCACCCCTGCTCCGCCCACTCCCCTGAGATCCTGCCCCCTCTCTGCCTCTTCCTGCTCCCCCCCCGCTCCACCTCCCCCTGAGGCTTCACCCTTGCTCCGCCTCTTCCCTCCTCCAAGGCCCCACCCTCAGCCTGCCTCTTCCCGCCCCGCTCCAAGCCCTCCCCCAAGGCCCAGTCCACCCACCGCTCCCTGCTCTCCGCCCTCCCCCAAGCTCCGCTCCCAGCCACCAAACAACTGATTGGCGGCAGCTGCCTGAACAGCTGATTGGCAATTGCCACTGAACAGCTGTGGCTAGAGGGTGCTGAGCACCCACTATTTTTTTTCTGTGGGTGCTCAGCACCCAGTCCTGGAGCACCCATGGAGTTGGTGCCTATGACCCAGAGGTTAAAATGCTGTCCAGTCTACAATAGCGTTGCCCATTGTTAGTATCATTGGAGGTGCACATGTGGTGGCAATGGTGAGACATTTTAGGAGAAAAGGGCTAATGTGGACACCCCGAACAATTCTCCCATATACCCAGTCCAGCTCGCAGTGGGGCTAGCTGGAGTTGGGTCTGAAATAATGCATTTACTGTGCCTGTAACATGCCTAAAACTGATTCCACCATTCTCTTAAGCCTGAAATGAACCTTTTTGAATGAGTGCATTATTGGCAGCATCAGGATGAAGTTTTGTCATAGCCTGACTGCTGCCAGTGGTGGAGTTTTGGCTGCTCCCCCATCCCTCCCTGTCACAATATAGAGTTTGTTTCGTGCCTTTCTTACTGATGCAAGCTTCCAAAAATGTTTCATAACCTTCAACGACTAGTGCTTTGCAGTTTGTTATTCTGTGTCTCATGCTTTTCACTTTTTGGCTGGACAGATTTTATAGGATCTCAAAAGTGCTGCCTAAGAATTAATTGTTCCTTGACACTCTCTTAGGTCATAGGTAGGAGAGATACAGGGATCCACTTTATCTGCTATTGGAATACAGCCACTTCTGGGCTAGTGCACACCATCTATTTAACAATGCATAGCAACTCTGCACAATGGTTTAGAGCAGGAGATGAGAAAGAATGCTGTGTTCAGTTAGAACTGCTATGAATTTAGCTATGCATATTGGAATTACCTGAATGGCAATTAGCCAGGACACAGGAGTTAAAACTCCATCTCCTCCTAAAAACACCAAAGTCAGTATTGAATCAGTGCCTCAGAACGCTGGTGGGATGCACTGTGATGCAGGAGGTGACATCTTAGATGTTGAGTTTAAAATTAAGGGACTCTTTTCAGCCTTTTTGGATGTTTTGCAGAGAAGGTGGTAGGCCCCAAGTCTGGCTGTTCTGATCATTCCATTCTGCATACTAAATTTCCCCCAGCAGTTCTAACTGAACACTGAGTTTTTCACTTCCTGTCCTAAACTGTTGGCCATGGCTGGAGATGGGACACTGGGCAGGGTGGGCCAGAACTCTGAGGTGGCACCAAACATTCTCTGTCTCAGTTGCTCGGCTCGCTGGTTCTTGCTCACATGCTTAGGGTTTTACTGATCACCATATGTGGGGTCAGGGAGGAATTTCCCCCCAGGTCAGATTGGCAGGGACCTTGATGGGGGAGAGGGGGTCCATCTTCCACTGCAGTGTGTGGGTCACTTGCTAGGATTATCTGGGTATCTCTCATTTAACCATTTACCTGCAATTTTGGGGGCCTTGGGCACTGCTACACCTCGGTCCCTCCTATTCTTTGCCTGTGGTACATAATAGTCTAGTTTCCTTGGATGTCATTTACTTTGGCTAGGGTGACCAAACATCCTTTTATAAGCCCGGTCCCGGCCGGCCTGCCTTTTTTGGCAAAAGTGGGCAAGAGCAAATGGGACAAATGCCTGCTTTTGTCAAAAAAAAGTGGGGTGTGGAGCAGTGTTCCCTCTAATATTTCCCACCCATGTGTGGAATGAATTTTGTTAGGAGCACCAATATGGAGGTGATGTGTGACACATCACCTCCATATTGGTGCACCTAACAAAATTCATATGGCAGGGTGAGGCTGAGGGGTTCGGAGTCTGGGAGGGGGCTCAGGGCTGGGGCAGAAGGTTGGGGTGCGGGGGCTGGGCTGAGGGCTCTGGCTTGGGGTGCAGGCTCTGGGGTGGGGCCAGGGATGAGGGGCTCAGGGCTGGGGCAGAGGGTTGGGGTGCGAAGGGGTGAGGGCTCTGGCTGGGGGTGCAGGCTCTGGAGTGGGGCTGGGGATGAGCAGCTGGGCAACAATGGGGAGAGAGGACTCCTCCCCCCAGCTCTCTCTCCCTGCAGCACCAGGAGCACCTGAGCTGTGGGGACGGAGAGGTGCCTCTCCCCGCTGTGGCAGGTCCAGGCTGCGTTGGGCCGGGGGAGGGGTGCCTGTCCCTCGGCCACAGCAGCTCTGGGCCAGGCCGGGTCAGGTCCGGGGGAGGGGCTCCTGTCCACCGGCCGTGGCAGGTTCCGCGCTGGGCTGGGTTGGGGCAGGGGAGGGGCACCACAGCAGGTCCAGGGCTCGTGGGGAGGCATCTCTCCCCCGGCGCAGCCCTGACTGCCTGCGTGGCGCTTAATAGACAGCTGCACGGCCGTGCAGTTTAGGGGGAACTTAGGAGCGGAGAAACACGTGGGGCGGGGGGGCAGGAGGCAATGCCTGGTGGGGGGGAAGGCAGGGCTCAAGTGAGCAGTGACACCAGCCCCAGCCTTTGGGAAGTATGCTAACCCTATTCTGTATGTGCATCGCTGCTCACCCGAGTCTTGCCTGCCTCCTGCGCGGGGAGAGGGGCTTGGGTAAGTGGCTCTGGCCAGCCCCGCATGGGGGTGGGAGGAGGCTCGGGTGGGGTCGGGGCACTCGGGTGACTAGCTCGGGCCAGCCCCGCACGGTGTCCTATTTTCCCTTTGGGAAATATGGTCACCCTAACGTTGGCCTCATTTCAGTTGTTGGGTTTAATGTGTGGGTGTTGGTGGTGGCCTGTGAAACACAGGAGGTCAGACTAGATCTAGTGGTCCCTTCTGGCCTCAAATTCTATGACACTTTGTGTCCCACCCCAGGAGAGGCCACATTGCAGCAGCGAGTGACATGCTTGTTGCACATGTAATCTGTATAGTGCACGAGGATAGTGCTGGCACCTCAGGTGTGTGCAGCTGTGACAAAACAACCTGTGCCCTGCCCCAAATAGTGGACTGCACAAGTGTAGTGTGTTTCATATTGACTTTATCTGATGGTAGAGCATTTTCTTGCAATACATTTGTTAGGCCAAAAGAATGGCTCCCCAAATCCTCTCTGGGGCTTTCCTCGGAGACAGTTGAGGAGGGAAGTTAGGCACCCAACTCCCATTGACTTTCAGTGGACATTGGGCCCCCAGGTGCCATTTGTGTCTTGACAGTCTCCCCCAGAGAGCCTGTTTACCACTCGTGTTTATCCCAAGTTAACTCATTGGCTTCAGTGCAGCTACACCTGATTCCCACTGTCATAAGTAAGAGGGGAGTCAGATCCAGACACTGAAGAAGTGTCTGAGTTGCAAACTCCCTGTCAGTTTTTGTCCCACTATCTCAGCAAGTGGCATTGCCTCTGCTGCATGCACTTTCAGGATACTCTAAGGCAAGCTCTTCAATTCAGCAGGACACTGTTGGATTTATCTATGCCCTGCTGATCTCTCCTGCTTCATTTTTATTTTCCAGAGAGACGGTATTCCAGATCTCGTCCCAAGGCAAACCTGCTGAGCTACTCTTCCCATAGCGTGACGGTTCGACAGCCCAGCGAGACGGCCCTGACGCCACTGACGGAGCAGGAGGGTGAGGCTTACTTGGAGAAATGTGGCAGCATCCGTCGCCACACTGTTGCCAATGCTCACTCGGATATCCAGCTCCTGGCCATGGCCTCCATGATGCACACAGGGATCGTGATAGAAGAGCCAGACAACAGTGACAAATGCCTCCTCCTGCAGCCCAGCTTCAGCCACAGGCAATGCTCCAGTGAGCCCAGTATTGCTGATGGGCCGGAGGGACTGGTAGCAACGGGCAGGCAGGAATCTACGGAACTGAACTGCACCTCCGTCAGCTAGAAGGGATGTCCCCTCCAGGAGAGAGAACCATGTGCACTAAACCAGACGATAGGCGGTTGTGTTCCTGCTGGGAACGGTGGAGAACATGAGCCTTGGGGATGTATTTGCTCATGTTGTGGGAATGGTCTATGTTCTCATGTCTCTTGGGAAAGTCACCTTAGATTTTTATCTCTGACTTTCTAGGATCATTGTCAGTGGAGGTACCAGGCTGCTCCCAGCAGAGCATTCAGGACTGCAAGGGTTTCAGTGTTAAATGCCACTGTCTCTGTATTCTATAGAGTTTCTTCCTGAGCTGCTCAACATCCAAGTTCAACTGCTGTAGCCTCAGGTTCCCTCCCTTTTCTTTTTAGTGAAAGAAATTAATCTAAACGTTTTTCAATCTCATGCCTAACTCCTTGGTCTCATTAAATGGAGCCCTCCTCCAACTCCCAGCAGCAATTGGAGAGACTGTGCTAAAAGCTCACTTGGTCCTTGCCCTCAGTTGCTAGGATGGTGATGCCTGGGGTTGGGTTTTTCTTTTAAATGTATTGTACTCAGGGATTAAACTTTGTGAGTCTTGTAGAGAACTCTGCCCCAGATGCTTTGTGGTTTCTGAGGGTGGGGGAGGGATTTCCTTTCTTCTTTGCTCCCACTGCATACAGGGGAGAGACTTCATCTGACTTAGCGAGAAGCCCAAATCAGAGTGAGCTAAAGCTCTGAATGGTTTTTCCTCTGAGAGTGTTGCCTTTCCATGTTCAGCCCCAGTGTGCACTCCCCCTTTGAGGTCAGTGGAGTCTTATGGGGAGTAAATAAGGGTAGGATTTGGTCCCACGTGCCCTACTTGGACTTTGGCATCAGGTGTGCTGTCAAAAATGTTAGCTTTATCAGGATTCCACCATAAGGAGAAACCTAAACAGGTGGATTCCAAGAGAAAAGGGGCAATACGGTAACTGAGGGTATGCTCCTGCATTCGAAAGGTGACTTGAAAGTGGCTTTTCGAGCCCAGGCATCCATGGGTCCAACCCCGGAGCTAACATGGGGGAAATCAGCTTTGGATTGGTGCCTGAACTTCTAGCTCTTACAGAATTTATGAAATCAAAAATAACCGTCTGGGTTAGAGACAGGAACTCTAGCTCTGTTTGCAGCTAGGTTTGGGGGTTTTTTTTGTTTTATTTGGAAAGCTACAACTTGTCCAGTTCTTAAGCAATGTTAGTGTCTGTCTGACAGTGGCATACAGTGAATTCCACTCTGACTGCTACAGAGGGACCGATAGGTACTCCAGAAACTGCTCCCATAAGAGTGGAGTCAACCTGCTCCACAAATCCCCCTAGATATTCTGCTGATGTCTTGCTAAACAGAATTGTAAGTGTAATTACAAGCTGCTTTGAATTTCAGACTCCATTTAAAAAGGAGACACCTCCCCATCATCTCTCAGAATGTTGCCATGTTCAGCCCCGATGTCCACCCCCACTGATGTCCCCATGGTCATCAACATGCACATGTAGATGACAAATAAATCCGTGATTGGAAAGGTTTTCTCTACCTGCCAGGACCTGAATTCAGGTCTCTGTATTTCTCATGCTATAGGTAATGACTTTGTGTAAGGTCGGCTTTTGCAAGGCGGTGAGCACAGCTCCATTCCCATTGACTTCAATGAAAGTGGAGGTTGCTGGGCATCTCTCAGGATTGGGCCTCAATTGCCCGAGCAATGTCAGGAGTAGAGATTCTTCCGAGGCTGCTGTTAGCATCAGAAATATCAGGGAGGAGCCCTGAGCTCTGGAGCTCTTTGCAGCTCCTGTGGTTGGTAACTGACGGTCTACAAATGCATTTGACAAGGGCCTGCTTCTGCCCCTGGTCAAGCTGACTGGAGTTTCGCTGTTGGCTTTAGCAGAAGTGCACTGATCTGGGAATGCAACCAGCTGTTTGGACTTTAAAACCCTGGTCTACCGTTATGTTCAAGCCTCCCAAGGAGGAGCAGCACAGAATGTGCAGCCCAGCAGGAGGAGGGGCCACTTTTGCTCTACCTGGATTCCCCTCCTGGCCATTACTTGGCATGCCCCCCTACATTAAGGCTTTTAAGGTGGGGTGCAGGATTGGGCTCATTATGTTGGCCCTACACCGCTCCTGCACCAAGATTATTATTCTCTGGCCACTTGTGGTATTTTTATGGCTCTATTGGATACCAGTGACGGGATGTGGTGCGGGGAAGATAATCTCTCCATAGCATTTCAGTTCAACCTCTTCCCCCTATTTAGTAAATATCAGGAATGTTTTTCAATAGCCCATACAAGCTTCTTTTTATGACTAAACAATGAGAAATGGCTGTTCGTTTCCTGACGTACTCTGGGATCATCATCCATTTCCCTCTCTGGGAAGGGGAGTCTCTGAGGAGTATGGGACTCCATGCCTGGTATTAACTTGAATTTCTTTTTTATCTAGCTCTATCCACTTGTTTGACCTTTTTTAAATTTGTGTGGGTCTGCTACTTTGCAAAAATTTGTACCAAGACGGTCGGAGTTGGGCACGTCCCACGTTTGATTTTGGCAGGGGAGGGAAGGGTAAAGCTGGTGGTTCCATTTTGTAAACAACGTGCGAGGCTTAAGGAAAGAGCGAGGGTGTTTAGAAATGAGGTGGGAAAGGTGATGCTTACTGGGCCACCAAATGAACATATAAGGTGCACAAGCTTTTGGAAGCACAAAGAGGCTTGGTCTCCTGTGAGCAGCTAATGCAAACTAGTGTTGTAGAAGGTGAGTAGCCTGCCTGCTGTGACTTGCGTGATAGGCGAGAGGAAGGGGTTGCATTGAAGGGCAGGACACTGCTGAGTGCTAGGGCATGGTTGCATCATATTTGCCCAGTGGATGGCAACAGGCTAGGAGCTCTAGGAGTAAAAGGAGCCAATGACAACAGTGATCCCTGCTGCTCAATAGAAAATATGACCTGTGGAAGGTTTCTAGCATGCAGTGATCTATCTTGATTCAAACAGCCAGACAGGGCTGCTTTGATATTGGTCCAAGGCAGGTCCTAGACCTCCTATCTACATGCCTTCTTGCATTGCTATGGACAGTAGGGAAGGTGGGTGGGAGGGGTTCAACTCCCCTGTATCCTGCCATTTGATGCAAACCTCTATAAGCTGCCAACAAGTGATGAAATGATTCCCCTCCTACCCCCCAAGGTTGTACAGTACCTCCTTATTGGATTAAGAGAGAGAGTAAGTCACTTCCCACCTCAGTTGCTCTGTCTTACTCCTATCAGATTCAAGACCACGTGGACAAGTGGTTTGTTATCACCTCCATGTGTCCATACAGTTTTGCTGTAGTCTGTGATGCAGATTTACTTAAGGGTCCAGATTGAAACCTAAATTTTAGTAAAACTTCTCATTTTTCTACCACCCTCATGGGTCAAATGGTATGGTTTTATCACTAGCAAGTTTAGTCTCCTCCAGTCCACTACTGGGATGGGTAGTAACCTGCTTTTATATTTTAATTCTCAGTCCAAACACAGGCAGTAAATCCTGTTGCTATTAAAGCTTGGTTGTCCCTGACAGCACATGAATTGCATCTGGGTTTGGAAGGACCTTCATGTAGTATTTTTTCTTTAGGTTTCCACCCTCCCCAATCTTATTGCTGGGGTTCCCTTGGGAGTAAAATTGTTGAAGCCTGCAACTCTATGTGGAACCTACAGTGGTTTTGGTCCGCATACTATGTCTAAGATTTCCAAAGGGTTCTGCAGCTCCATTTGAAATTTTTTAGGGGCCCGCAACTGAAAAAAGCTTGAAAACCACTGCTGTAGTCTGAAAACTCTCATTTTATGGATTGCTTGTGCCTTGACAACCTTCTTACTCACTACACGTTGTTTTACACTAGCCACGTGTGTCTACTTTTGCTCATAAAGTTCAATTTTTATACAGAATTGTTTTTGAACCATGCAGTTCTACTGCAGCCCCAAGGGAACTTGTACTTCCAACTCCACTGCCTGCCAGCCTGTGTTAGCTTTTCAACACGTGGGGTGTAGTTCTGACCCTATTGCAGCCATTTACAAAACTCCCATGGACCTCAGTGGGGTTAGAACGAAACTTAACCTAGTGCAGCAGGCCGTTACCATAGCCCTGCTCTGGACCACCTAAAGCTGACCTGCAAAGGACACAAACTGGCCTTTCTGGTAGGAAGAATGCCTAAAGGGCTCATTGCTTATGGGCTGGTGCTGTACAAGACAGAGTCAGCCCCTCCTGATGCAAGTTGCATTGGAAGAGCCAGAGATCAGCTGGTGTAAATCACCATAGTGCTGTTGAAATGAGTGCTAGCCTGACTCACAGGAGCTGAGGATCTAGCCTTTTTCATCCAGTTGCCCTCTCCACACTCCTCCAAGAGGAGGATAACATCTCTGGGGCTAGGGTTAGTGTTTGTCAGGCACCCTCCCTCTCCCTACTTTGGGAACATCTAGTGGTTCCATGCAGGGAGGGATGGGAGGTGGGTTTGGGGCTAGTACTGTGCCTGGAGTGAAGGGGACATCAGCTGACACAACAGTCTGGCTGAAGGCCAAAGTGGAGTTGGATTGGAATGGGAGGGTGAGGACTGTAAATGGTGGGGAAGGTGATTTGGAGAAGGAAGTGGGGCAACAATGATCCTTTTAGCAGCTGTGCCTGGGCTTGAGGCAGTAGCCAGGAGCAAAGAAATGCACATTTTTTTTCATAGACTCTTTCTGCACCTGGTATAGTCACATAGTTTCTGCTTGGCAAATGCCAGCTCTTTCTGCACTCCTCTGGAAGGGCTCCATGGGCCTTGTCACCAGCACTTAGCTGTCCCAGTTACCAAGCCCCTTTGGGTAGCCTTCACAAGGAGGTCCAGCTGGCTGTGCAGGCTGGAGCCTAGGAAGTGAGGGAGGATGTGTGTGTCCCTGGTGGTGATGAAGCATCTACATTACTCCCCTCCTGCTGCTTAGATGCAACTGTCAGGGGATCACTAGTAAATTTTTAGCTTTACATCCTCATTGCAGCTGCCTCAGAGCAGTATGAGGAAGTGCTGCCTCCGTATTTTGGAGTTGAACTCCAGCTGTTGCTGCTGCCCAGTGTTGTTGACTCGGTCAGTATATGTTTGTTTGAAGCTAGAGCCATTTTGGTAATTGCTACTTCCTGTGAAAAACAACCTGTCAGTAGAGTTCAGGAAACTCGTGATAGAGAGTGGAAAACAAGCCCTTTTCTAACACAAAATGTGTCAGGAAGGACCTGGAGGTGGTGTTAGCTGCCCAAGTCTGACACTTCCATTGTAACTTAACTCAAAGGCACCCGCAGAGACACATTGCCGCTTGCAAGCAACCAAGGACCACTATATTCTGGGACTTTCCTAGAGGGCAGCGTGCCTGTAGTCCATGAAGTCAATGGAATTTTGACTGTTAATTCAAGAGGAGCAAAATGAAGGCAATGCTGAATGCTTTTGAAGAGCTCACCCCGCTGGGCCTCCTGGGCTGTCCTCAGCCCAGTGTGGATAATCAGATTCTTTGCCTTCATTTAGAGAAGGCAGGGTCTCTCAAACTGTTGTGTGGGCCACTCTTTGAAATAGTGATGGTTGCATGGAAACCCACCCCACCCCCCCCACACACACACACACACACACACACCCCTCCCCAAATGCATTTCACAGAGCACCTGCCCTCCTCCCTGCAGTCATAACCTTGGATTGATGATAGCAAATGACTAGCTGAGGAAATAATTACTAGGGTTTAGCACATGGAGCTGAGGGGAGGCCCACTAGCAATCTGACAGTCACAGTTTGAGAACTGGTGCCCTATATTATCTTATGTTCTAAATGCCCTTTGTAAAGCAACTGCCAGCTTCCACCCTAGAGCTGGCTGCATTCCCCTATTAAAGGGTAAAGAGAGGGTGCAGTTGGTGTAGACTCCTCAGCCATCACATACGCATGGCACCTATCTTTAGTGGGTTCACAGGCCTGGGTTGTTTCCCCTCCGTAAAAAAGGGTCAGCATCTACCCTTTGTTGGGACCACTGCAGTGTGTGGCATCCTCCCCTCCCTTTTCACTTATGTCACTTATATACACTGTAATAAATGGGATGGTGTTTTTGGGGCATGCTGCCCTGCTTGTAATTCCTTCTCTCGGGAGGGTCCTGATTAAATCACTTTGCCTGACCAACTTGATCTCACTTAGCTCCCACAGCTGTGGCAGCTTTGGCTGTACTATAGTGTTCAGCTGGTATGCTGAGGCCTAAGCCAATCCCAGCATTGCAAAACTGAGTAATATTAGGAGATTTGAAAATTACTGTCATGATGTGGAGAGTTACTGGCCTTTCATAAAAATTTCAGGTTGGCCTGGGCGATCTGCCTATGGGGAGGATGATCTGCCTATGGGGAGGATGTGTGTGGGGGGGTGATACACATACTGAGTCAGCTGAGCAGCTGTATGCTCTCTCATCACATAATGATGGAGGAGGAAGAGGGTTAATTATAGCTCAGTTACAGCTGTTGAACTGGTCTCTGCCCACAGTCCCTACATTAAAGGGAAAGAAAAACCCAGCTAAAATAGTAGCTTGAATGCTTTCAGATGGAAGGTGGAGTGATGTATCTCTTCCCCCACTCTTGTAGAAGAGCTATAGGATTTGGCTAGAACAATCAGAGGGTTTCCTGTTGTAGCCCTAGTCAGTAGGCTTCAGAGTTAATTCCCACTGTAGCTCAATGGGCTTCATCTCTGTCCTCCAGTAAGTGGTAGAGGCTGTAAAGCAGTAACCTGTCCTAGCCAGTGAGATGACAATGGGCCCTGTTGCTTTTAAAATTGTAACCCACCGCAGTTCTCTTCAGTACCCATAAGCACTACGTCATTATTACTTTTGTAAAATGAAAGCTTAAGTTTGTATGAACTGACAAGATTCCTAACAACACACAGAGGCCCCCGTGCTTAGAACTAAATCCAACACCTGTATGAGTAAACAAACTGATACTTTGGCAGATGCATTTCATGGCTTACTGTGGACATGTATTTGTACTAATGAACTGCAGATAATAGAATGAAAATTCAAGCTGCTGAAGTAAGAGCTGTTCAAACCTCTGTAGAACGTGAGCCTAATCAGACTTCATTTGAGGGCTGGAGTGATGCTGCCCCCTGCAGGCAGATGTTGCCTGCATCTCTCTGAGCAGAATAAGCCTTCAGTTTTTTACTATAACCTTGCTTCACTGGGTGACTGCAATGCACAGTGAGTACAGGTCCAACAGCTGTTCCTGCTGCTCTGCCTGAGAGCCTGTAGTTTTAACCCTAATTAAAATGGTTTAATGGCTCATCCTTAATATTCTGGCATTAAAAAATGACAGCAGTTGAAGAGCTCTCAGGTTATCTAATTGCTCTTCTGCTGAAGGAAGATTATTCCCTACTGTATGTCACCGATTGGCAGCATGCCTGTTGTACACCATCACATATCCACAGGATTGGTATTACGCTACCACTTTTGGAAAAGTCTTGAGGAGGAACCTGTAGGTCAGTCCCCAAGGGCTCTCACTCTTCCTGCACGGGGTAGTCCATATGGCTTCACTGCCTCCTTACACGGGACCCCTGCTTCACCCTGTGAGCTATCTCGGTTGGACTTGCTGAACAGACGCCTGGTAGAGACTTGTACATGCTTCAGGGATTAATGCACCTCGCCCAGCATTTGCAGTAACGCTCAACAAGCATTATCAAAACAGTAAGGTTTATTAGTCACCCGGAACACAACACACAAAGTCCTTAGGTTAGCATAGGGAACTGAAGGTTAAAGCGTTGTCCATTCTGGTTAGCCTAGAGCCCAGTCATGCTTTGGAGAACCCCTGTGGTCAAGCTCTGTCTCTTACTCTGACCTCCTTAGTCGCTTCTCGGGTGACACCCCACCTTCCAGCAGCCAACTCTTATCCCCTACCTCACACCTCTCCAGTCCTTTGTTCTGGAGCTGGCATCTTTGTAAAACAGCTTCCCTGCTGAGAGGTGGAGAAATCCATCTCCCTCTGGGCCACTGAGTGCTAGTGTCAATGTCCTGCTGATTGGATTTACCATTGTTTTCTCAGATTCTCCATTGATATTGGGTCAGTCTCAGCCAGTCCTATTTTAATGACTTGTTCAGGCTCAGACAGCTAGGTGACATTCATACCTCTGTCTTTTAGGCTATGTCTACACAGTACCACTTATGTCCCTCAGGGGTGTGAATATTCCACCCCCCAAGCGACAAATTATGCCCGAATAAGTGGTAGTGTGCATGGTACTATGTCAGCAGGAGACCTTCTCTCGCTCACATAGCTACTGCCGCTTGATGGAGGTCGTTTAATTATGTTGACGGGAGAGCTCTCTCCAGCGGCATAGCGCAGCTACACGAGAGATCTTACAGCGACGCAGCTGCAGCGGTACAGCTGTGCTGCTGTAAGCTCTCTAGCGTAGACATAGCCTTACTCTGCTCTGAGAGCAAACAGTCCTTTCTCCCCCCACTGAGGTTCCCATGAGAAATATAGGAGAAACTGAAGCACACATAGGATTCATAAAAGTATTAGAGAATTCTCACTGTGTCTCACACAGATTACAAATACACCACCACTGAGACAAGAGCTAAGGGAACAAACAACCACCTTTCTCTAGACAAAGAACAGCCCATCTGTCAGAACTGATGCTCCCCCCCAATCTAAATCCATTCCTGTGTCCACTCCCTGACCCCCCTCCCCAAAAAGCACAGCCCTTCCCAATTCACTACCTCAACAGTGGGAGTAGTCTTATGATTCCATTCATCTTAAAGCAACATCAATAAAATTAACATAGCTCAAATTGGAGGGCCCACTTCTGCCTTAGTGACACTTGCACAGGTGACATGGAGCTCTGCACACATGGTTCCCTTTAGCTTCAGTGGAAGTCGAATGCTCAGCACCTGTGAAATATCGGAACTAAATATCCAAATAAGGATACTCAACAACTGAGGTGCTCAAAAATTATAGTCCACTCTTGCAAACATGGGCATTTATAAACCAATTGAAAACAAGGGGTTACAAAAGGTGTAACTGGGTGCAGAATTTATCCTGCAGGAAGAATGGTTACTTACCCTATAACAATTGTGATCATTAGACATGTTGTCCACTTGGATTAAACTCTAGATACACGTGCCCCATGCATGCAAGATTGGATTGTTTGGGCCAGCAGTGTCCACAACTGTGACCTTCATGTCCTTGCACGCCCCTCACCCCCCAAGCTTGTAAGAGATAGAGTGGGCCCAACTGTGTCTCAGTTCCTTTGCCAGTACAGAATCCCAGAGTTAAGGGACTCTGCGGTAGTGGCAGAGAAGGAGAATAGCTTCTGGGATCCAAATGGACAACACATCTCGAAGAACCAGTTGCTGTAAGGTAAATAACTGTTTGTTGTTTTTAGAGTAATTGTACACAAGGCTCCCATTCTAGGTGTCTGGCTAGCAATTGTCTCCCTAAGGAGGTGGCTGTCATGAGTTCTACTTAAATAAAGACTGCAGGACTGCCCTATCAAACAAGGCAGCAGATCTAGTAGCTGCAATCAGCACATAAAATAAATATAAATAAATAAATAAATAAAGATATCCTATCTCCTGGAACTGGAAGGGACCTTGAAAGGTCATCAAGTCCAGCCCCCTGCCTTCACTAGCAGGACCAAGTACTGATTTTGCCCCAAATCCCTAAGTGGCCCCCTCAAAGATTGAACTCACAACCCCCTGGGTTTAGCAGGCCAATGCTCAAACCACTGAGCTCTCTCTCCTGCCCCCATGATACTGAATAGAAGTATACTCTAAGTGGCTGCCCTGCAAATTTCTGATACAGGGACATTCTTCAAGTATGCCAAGGAGGTTATGTGGACCATAGTAGAGTGTGCTCTAACGTAAGAGTGTGGAGCTAATTTATTTAGTTCATAGGAGCTCTTCATGCACTCTTATATGCGTTGAGCATCTCTGCGTCAAGATTGCTTTGTTGCTAAATACTACGAAGAGTGTGAGTGACTTGTACTAGGGCTTTGTTCTATGGAGGTAGCGGGAGAGTGCCCTCAAGACATTGAGCATATGAAGTCTTGCTTCTCCAAGAGTCAAATGAGGTCTGGGGAAAAACCCTAGAAGACACACACATTGATTCAAATGAAAGTCTGAGACCACTCTGGCTAAGAACTTAGACAAGGTGATCCTCAGTCCTCACCCTTTGTGTAAGGAGATCCTGCCATTAATGCCCGAATCTCTCACCCTTAATGCAGAGGTAGCAGCCACCAAAAATGCTGTCTTGATGGAGATGAAGGAGCACAATGCTCAAGACTCAAAAACTGCAGAGCCTCATGAAGGGAAAAATCCCTCACTGGAGGAAATCCATGGATTAGATCTTTCAAGAATGTAGCCATAATGTGAGAACATAGTGTGACCTTGAATTGGAGGGTGACAGGCAGATATTGCAGCTAAATGAACCCTAATCAAGTTGATTAAGAATCTTGAATGTTTCAAGTACAATAGTCCATGGCTACCCCTCTGATAATACTCCAGAATGACGTCTCAGAGTTGACGGTCACCCTGAACAGCCCAAGGAGAAAATCATTTCCATTTGGTTCTATACATTAGTCTTGCTTGGAATCAGAATGTCTTGTACCTCAGTGAAGCAGCTCCTATCTATAGCACTTAATCAGCTAGCACCTATGTTGTCAGATGTAAAAATAAGGAGTCTGATTATAGGATAAAGCCCTGATTCTGTAAAATAACATCTGGGACAGCTGAAAGAGACATGGGCGGCCGAGCTGATATTGGTTTCAGTTCTGAATGCCATGCTGGTGCTATCCATCATAGCACGGTTTGTCCAGTCTTACTTTTGTGAGGACTCCAGGGATACATCAGTTCTCTTTTCCACTGGATTTGGAATGGCTTTGACAAGGGGCCTGTGCTCATGCCTCTTCAGGAGCAAAATGACAGGCACTTCATGTTCAAATTGGTGGGAGAGAGGTCCATGGTGCAAAGACCCCATCTGAGGAAGATTTGACTGAGAACAGAGTCTTTGAGGGTCCATTCATGACTAATGAAGCATTACCAGCTGAGTTGGACTGCCAGGTTGTTCTGAAGATCTTGTTAGCGTAGGACTATGAGATTGTCCTGGTTTTATATGCATCAATCCTGACAGAGAGGGATGAGCTCACTACACCTTGCCTGTTGAGGAAGTGCATCGCTGTAGTATTGTCTGTCAGGACTTGAATGGTGATCCCTTTGAGGAGGGGCAGGAAAGCTCTGCATGCTAAACATGGCTCTGAGTTCTAACAGATTTATGTGCAGAGAAGAATCTGTTACGAACCACCAGCCTTGAGTGTGAAAATGGTCTAGGTGTGCTCACTAGTCCTGTTTGGAAGCATCCATTACCAGCGTGTGGATGGCAAGGCGAATGGGACTCCTCGGCAGACTTTTTGTGAGTCCTTCCACCAGAGTAGCAAGGATAAAATGTGTGGGGGAACTAAACCCTGCACATTTGTGCTGTGCCTGCCAGGTTGATAAACTGATTTTAACCACGCTTGAAGAGCTGAAGGCCAAGTCTGGCATCAGGCCTGATGAAAATGCACGTGTCTCAACAATCTGGTACTCTCCTTTGCTGAGGTATCCCGATGATGGCATGATGGCATAGATTTCAAATGAGGTGCATCATAAATCCTAGGAGTGCTGATCTTGTTTTAAGGAGAATTAAAGAACAGCTGCCAGCCTGAACTATTTCTCTTTTGTAGAAGGATGTAATAGAAACAGACCTGTTGTGTGGAAAACAAACACTAGCAAGCAGGAAAGAAAACAGCCAAAAATAAAAGTGTTGAGCCCACACATACTATCCCAGGGTTTGAAAGAATCTACTCCTCTACTTGAGATTGAGGAATGGGATTTATTTGAGGCACTCCAGTGGCCGAAAGCATACATTTCTGCAGTGTGTGTGTGTCATGGTTACCAGATGAGCTGTGCCATAAAGCTCTTTTGGTCACTTGAGTGCATCATCGTGTGCCTCACTCTGGGTGGAATCACATACTCCAACCATTCAGACCAGGTCTCTGGGCTGCAGCCCCTTGTTTACACAATTATATTATTCCAATAGGCCCGACTGTGTTGGGCACCTGTAACAGCAGCTGATTAAAGTGACTCAAAAACAGCATAATCAAAACTTAGTAGTATTTAATTGCTCAAGGAAAATGGGTTAATACAGAGTCCTATACACATTTCTTTACTAAGATTAACTTCTCTAGTCATAGCTCAGGTGAACCCATCTCTGGCTGGGAGAAACAGACTGTCCTCCTCACAGCATGCTGTCTTCTTGCAAGTCTGACAACAGTCACTGACTCACTTGACAATCCCTCACTCCTTCCTGAGGCCAGCATCTTTAAAGGTTTACAATTCCATTTAATCCTATGCAGTCAGGTTTTGGAAGAGTAAACTATGCCAGCCTGGTGGGAGCCAAGCAGGTTGCTTCTTCCCAATCAATGGCCCAGCCTTTGCTATCTTAACTCTTTTGTAGCTGTTCATGCCAGGTATCTTATATTTGCCATTGTTTGGTTTTCTATTTGCTTTCCCCTCCACTATTGACTGAACGCTGGCAGACAGGCAGTTAGCAGATAACCTGTGGGCAAAAGGACATTTATAAAAAACAAAACAAAACAAAAACACATAACTCCTTCTTTCTCCACACTTTGTTAGCATCCACAAAGAAGAGCATCTAGTTCTCATGGTAGTAAAGAAAAGCTACCGAACACAGTCCTGCTGCAGTGTCAGAACTTTCCGAGTCTTCAGACAACTCCAGTGCTTCAGCTAATGGCATCTCCAAGCAGCAGCCAATGAAGTTAAGATTCTTGTCCATTTCTTTTCATCTATTAAGAAAGCAATAGATCAGTGGGTCTTAACCTTTTTTTCATTTGCCGACCCCTAAAAAATTTCAAATGGAGGTGTGGACCCCTTTTGGAATCTATTGTCTGTTCATATAGTTGACTTATGATCAATCAGTTTTCAGTCGTAATTTTTTTGCAGACCCCTTAGACCAAGTCCACAGACCAGAGGTTGAGAACTACTGCAATAGATGGGTAACAAAGAAATTAACATGGAAGGCAGTTTCACTACGCTGGAGAAAGCAGAACAGCAGCAGTCATAGGCACTGGAGATCCACATTTTTCAGACTAGTGTATTCTCATAGCAGGGCTTCACTCATTTTTGAGTGAGCAGAAAGTGGGGGAATTTAATGGATTGTCTGCAGCTGTGAACACCTTGTGAATGAATCACAAGAGTATTTATGCATATTACTGCTCCAAGCTTTCAAGGGAGAATAGACTGTCATGGAAAACTATCAAAGAATGTTCAAGTAGATCCTACATCCATATCACCACAGGCTATAACCTAGCCAGGTCTCAATCTAAGCAGGGTGAAACTGGCTAATACTCAGATGAGAAACTCACCAGGGTAACTTAAAAACATACAGGAACAGATGTCAAAGCAGTAGGTGTACATAAGTACATAAAGTATTGAATTGGATGGTGCAGTATTACATTAGGTGGCACTTTGCTGAAGATATTCATTCAGATGTGGTGGAAACTCCCATCCTCCCACACAGGCTCAGTACTTTTCATCCTTCCAACGCACTTCTTCTGTGAAGCCCACAAACTGTGAGCTTATAAAAGCAACAACAATCTAAGGTAGAACCTGCAGGGTTTCCAGCGTGAGTGTTATGCTATGACGACTGTAAGTTCAGCAGGAGAAGAACTGATACTGTGCAAGACAGACAAGTAGATTGGTGGCACTTCCTGACCTTCTGTACACTGTTCACAGGTTCAGTAACAGGCTAAATAATCACTTGATAATATCTAAGCAGTTTAGCAATTATATAGTTCCTTTCATCCAACTCATTTGACAGTTACATGGCAAAGTGGGTCACAGAACAAGAGCTGAAGCCTGCAAAGCATCAAACTCCTTGGCATGTGGTAACCTAATAACTAGGTAAAGCCACACCAAAAAGCAGCTAGCTCTGGGGCTTCAGTTGAAGACCTTATTTTGACAGAAAGTCAAGTAGGCACCAGCTCCAGCCTCTCCAACAGCTGAGCTGAAATCACCATATACTACCCCCTACAGCTCAGAGAGCTGCATGTTTTATTGGTTTATGGATTAGCAAGAATAGCAAACTGGGCAGGGCATGACTCCATAATTCAAGGTTTCAGCTTTAGAAAGCACCTTTGGGGCAAAAACTGAGGGCAGAGGTCTGCATATACACAATAATATTTATGCACCCACATTTGCACACAGACTGTGGAATATGCACAGATGAACTAGATACCTTGTAACTGCGTGTCTCTTTACATGAAAAATGGCTAGGCACAGGTGCAGGTGTCATATTTTACTGCAAAAAGTGATCATATTTCTCTTCCATCTATCCAAAGGTACATGATTACACACTTTGAAGTATGGGCAAAGGAAATCGTGCAATAGATGAAGGTATCTGGAACCCCATTTCTGTAATAAGCAAATTTGACCTCCCCTTTTTATTAGTTTGACGACGACTGGTTTTCTAGGTGTATGACATTTACAATTACATAGATATCACATTAAATACTACATTCATAGTAATCAGGATCATGTTTCTTGCTAACAGTTTCTTAACTCTTAAAGACAAATGCGTTCTTCCAAAGAGGACAGAAACTTTAGAACAGTTTTAGTATTTAAAAATGTTGAAAGCCGAATACTCTTCCCCCACCCACCTTGAAATAAAGCTGAGGAAATTTAGCATTCACGCAGAGATTAGGAGCACTGGTCAGAGCAAAGCATAAAGCAAACAGGCTGTGTCCACTGTGCAGTTTGGAGTCAAGGCTCCTCACAATGAACCAACCTCCATGCTCTCTCAGAGCTGGGCCTCTGCAGTTGAAGTGCTTATCACTAAGCTTATCAGGAAGCCTAAGATGGGCTCACTTTCATTTTAGCCCAAAATGTTCTGCCTATAGGTTAAAGGTTAATTGCCTAAAGTAGGGCTGATTGTAACTTTTTTCATAGCTCAACCCACATCAGACAAAGGATGTCCAAGGCATGAGAAAAATACACAATTAGTACTGGAAAAGTTTGAGTTTATTTTTGAAAAAGTTGTTTGACTGAAATAAGCTTGTGCATTAGTTACAAAATATATTAATCTATTGAGAGATACTTCAGTGAAACCAGTAGAGTGTGCATTGTGTTCAAATGCAGATCAGAGCGTTTCTTCAATAATACTGACT
The DNA here is from genome assembly GCF_002925995.2 of Terrapene triunguis. Lineage (NCBI taxonomy): Eukaryota > Metazoa > Chordata > Testudines > Emydidae > Terrapene > Terrapene triunguis. Next base: position 23,237,956 of record NW_020664447.1, read on the forward strand.
AGAGTACTTGTTGGCACCAAAGCATTAGTGCACATTTGATGAGAAAAAGAATGTCTTCTAGTAAGGCAAACAAAGGCCATCCATTTTGTTTACTACCAGATTTAAATTATTCAATAGGCAGGACCACTTGCTACATAGCCAGCCCATAGAATGAGTTTTTCCATCTCACAAATATAATTGCCTGCATATAATTATGTGCTGACAATTTTTAAAGAATTACTCCCCCTGCCCTGCAGGGGGACACTGAGCTAAAAAGAGGAATCTCATATGCAATATATTATACTCAGAGAATTCTGAGAGCAGCAACTTTGCAAGTACACCCATACATAAAGAATACATAGCAGGAATAAGGGAGAGACAAAAGAGAACATGGGAGGAGGGAGGGGGAAATCAAATAAGTATCTTAGATATCTGTACAGTAATGTAAGTATAGGGAATAAGCAGGAAGAACTAGAAATGCTAGTTATTGAAAACAGCTACGACATAGTTGGCATCATAGACTTGGTGGGATAATACACTACCGGTATATTGGTATAGAAGGGTACAGGTTGCTCAGGAAAGAAAGGCAGGGAAAAAACGGGAAGGGATGTTGCTTTGTGTATATATTAAATGTATACACTTGGAAATAGGAGACAGATTTGTTCAAGGATAAAAAAACAAGGGTGATGTCATGTCAAGGATTTACTATAGACCACCTACTCAGAAAGAAGAGGTGGATAAGACTTTTTTTTAAACTAACAAAATCATCCAAAACACAGGACTTGGTGGTGATGGGGAACTTCACTACCCAAACATCTGTTGGAAATATAACACAACAGGGTACAGATTATCCAATAAAAAAATCTCTAATACATTCCAAGAACTTATTTCAGAAGGTAGAGAAAACGACTAGGGGAGAGGCTGTTCTAGATCTGATTTTGACAAATATGGAGGAACTGGCTGAGAATTTGAAAGTGGAAAGTAGCTTGGGTGAAAGTGATCACGAAATGGTAGAGTTCATGATTCTAAAGAATGGTAGGAAGGAGAACAGCACAATAAAGATAATGGATTTTAAGAAGGCGACTTTAGCAAACTCAGGGAATTGGTAGGTAAGATCCCATAGGAAGCAAGTCTAAGGGGGAAAATGGGGGACTGGACTACAAGATCTTTTGAGGTTCCTTTCAGTCCTACAATTCTATTATTCTAAGACTGTTTGACACAGGTAACAGAAATTTGATTTAAAAAATAGAAGATGATATATACACACACACACACAATATTGCAAAAGCACCAAGAGTCACAGAGAAAGAGCTATACACAAAACCTAAATTCAGCACTTCCCTTAAAAAGTTAACAGTTGAAAACTAGGCTAATCATTGCAACTCCACGTTTGTTTTAGATTGCTTTATTCCAAAATTTTTCATAAATCGGTGGCAGTTGTGATCCATAATCCATTCTCCTTTTAAATATTTTTCAAGATCATTCTTCCACTGTCATAGCATAATGATATCTTAAAAGAGAAGAAAAACAGACCTCTAAGGGAAAAGGTGAAGCAAATACACTATAAAGCTGTATTTTATCACGGAAATTGAACTCTCAAACAATGCCAACTCAAAAAGAGATTAAATAAAATAACTAACAACTGGGATTGTACATATCTGGATGGCTCAATCCACCATTTAAGTTCTACAAATTTCTTTCCACCAGCTGAAATTACATTCCCACGTGTGATATGACAGACAATTCTGGAACTGCACTGTAGCAAAGATAATTTGAAAAAAAAAATTAAGTAGTTGAGTGAGGTCTGCATAGATAAGTACGTAAGGTTAGTAAGACAGAATATATTTGGCTGATATTTAACATATCACCTCAGAAAGTCTCCCATGTAAGCTCTGTGGTTAAATCAGCTTGGCATTGGGTTAGAATTCCATAGTGCAACCTTTAATAAGTACACAATAGATACAATATCAGCAGCAGCTAAAACTGTTAATGTTACATATTTTTTTCTGCCAGTGTACCATGCACCAACTTTTTTATTTCCTATTAGGCTGCGCTATTTTACATTATCCAATTGAAATAATAAAAACTTATGTATACTACAGAGCTGCCACCATGCTGAATTTCATTTCAAGTCAAAAGTAGACTAGATTGAGATTTTTAAAAAGCAGATAGTTCTGCCTGGGAATTGACGGTCTTTTGTAAAAACAAATCTTAAGGATTTTGAAAGGGTAATGAAAATGGAACTCCTAGAGGTGTTAAGTTGGCACTTCAAAGACCCGTACACACACACAAAACCACCTGTTATAACATGGTGCTCCGACAATGAAGTTTGTAACAGAATGGGCCTTTGTGCGTTAACTGTCCTCCCTCCCTGTGGTTGGTCCTTGTTGGTCTGCTTAGAAGGGGACTGATACTTGGGCTGGCCTGTAGCAATATTTACCCAACTAGAGGTGAGGCAAACCCCACTTGCCAGCTTCCCCATCTCAGAAAAATACTCCATGTTGACTGGGAGATATTCATACATTTATGCATGGCCTGGTTCCATATTTTCTGTATCAGATTGTCTATATGCCTACCACAGGACAAATAAGGCTTTTTTTTTTGTGTTTTAAAAAAGTAATCTCTGTGTTTATATACAAATCTGAAGATATTGTAGAGTTGAAAAGAATTCTATACATTAAAATCCATTATTTTTCTATTAGCAACAGAGAGTTTGGACTAACCAGCTTCTAATGCACAAGACTACAACATTAACATGGGATGCAGACAATCAGTCTAGAAAGCCAAGAAATAGGCACAGGAATCTCCAAGGTTTTTTTTTTTTTTTATAAAGTAAATGTAGTGTTTGTGAAAGATGCCACTATAGAAACTAGAATGTGCTCGTTTATTATAAGAACACATAGCAATGCAAGTTCACCAACACTGCCCTACTAGCGGGCTACCATCCTGTTCTTTTCTAGGTGGTGAGGGTGGCTAACCTACTATGTCCTAGAGCTCTCTAGTTCAACAAGCCACCATCACTTTTGGCACTATATGGACAATTGTTTACTGAGAACTAGTGATAGACCCTCCACCACATTTTACACAGGCCACCCGAGTGCCATTTGACAGGAATGATTTTAGAACTCTGGTAAGTTTGGCACAAGTCAGGTGTGACCAAGAGATAAAAGTTTCCATGATCCCTGAGCCACCTAGTATATATCTTCTTCCTCTCTGTCGAACATATCTCACACCAATATGATCTATCACCACAAAAAGCATCCCTACCAATGCAGAACTTTAACCCATCCAGCACCACCTTAGTTATAGTGGAAGAGCGTCAGCCATGTTTTTACACAATTGCAAACAAGGTGAACACACATTTTGGGAGGGGGGAAAAAGAATAAATAAGTTACAGAGAGGCCTAAAAGCCATAGTTTCTATCAGTGATCTCAGCACATTCAGCAGAAACATTTGTTTAGCCTTTTCTGGGGCTGTATTGCACGGGTTTTGTAGAAAACTTTTCAGAAGTCCAAGATTGATTCAACACCATCATGCGGGTTCCTGTTTGAATGTTCCTGAACATAATTCCTCAGGAGAAAAAAAAAGATAGAGACAGACCGACAGATGTCTAGGGACTGTGGACTGAGTCTTAATCTTACTTCATATTCCGAAAGGAACATGGTAAATTCAAAGTGATGGAGTTTCCCTTGCTGTGCATTCCCTGGCTAAGCTATAAAGGCACTAAAATAGTCTGTACTTTTGTTTCCTTCCTCTATTCTTGCCATTTGGATTTAAGTCCTTTTAGAAATGGTCTATGTTGCAAGGTGAATATCTCCTGATTTGTAGCATGAGAGCACCTTCCATAGTTGAGCTAGTTCACTTCCGCTACAGTATGTGCGTTGCATCCCCCTGGGCAGTGGTGTAGTCACACTGGAACACCATTCTGGTACTATTAAGCAGCAGCTGTGGCAATGAAGTCAATCCACCTCTCTAGATAGCAGGGGAAATCCTCATTCTGAACTGTGTCCCTTTGAGCAGCCCCACGACACCACCCCCTATGGGGCCAGTCTGTTCACCTACCCTGCCCGGCTCAGCCCCTGCTACGCTGCTGCTTCTCTCAGTGTTTCTGCTGCCTGGCAGCATCTGGTCACAATGGGAAGTGGTTTGCACGCTGCTGCCACTTGGTGCCTGTCCCAGCACTGGCACCACTGACAGCCTCCTGGAGGCTTCATATGTATTTTAGTTAAAGCAGATGCTCAGCAGTCATGGTGCAGGGCAGCTCAGATGCTCCCAGGGACAAGAGGCTGCCGTGTCTGGTCAAGAGCCCTGAGCAGCAGCAGCAGAGTTTTGGCCCTGGTACTTCAAGCCTCTGGCTGAGATAGGTGAGAGGGAGATTGACAGACAAAGGGACAAACCAGCTGAGACTGAAGGGCAAATGGGCAGAGAGCAGGACAAACGGGGGGAAGGTCTATGGGGTAGGAGCACAAGAGGTCAATCAGGAGGACAAAGGCACTTAGGCAGGTGCACAGGCACAGAAAGGATCCCACAGGACAGAGGGGCAGACAGGCATATACAAAGTGGTCAGTGGGGGCAGCTGCTATTTAGCCCTCAAGGAAGGACAGGGAGGGGGATGATCTCAGAGCACCAGCTAAAATTGGAGCCAGAAGCTGGAGGTGCCATTTCCCAGGAGCAAATAGGAGAAACTTCCCTGGGATTCTGGGTCCTGTTGCGTTAACTCCCCAGGGAGATGTGACCTGGACCAGCCTGAACTAGTTGTACCTCTCTCTCATCCTGCCTGTCCCCTGGCCCTTAGCCTCCTTATGCTAGACACTGCTAGCCTAAGCCCCAAGTAATCCCCCTGCTTTATCCTCTACCACCCCCACATGACCCCCACTCCTCCCAGCTGCTTCCCCATCCTCATCCCCTGCTTTTAGTGGCATTCCAATACTTTCATATTTAGGACATCTGGGGCATTTAGCTTCAGTGCTCCACTTTTTCACAGACTTCTAGAAGAATTTCACCTTTGATAACACAGCAATACTTCCCTCAGTTAGCTTAATACAGTAACAGAGAACAAGAAGAAATATTTAATACATGATCCACAGAGGAAAAAGCTTGTATACCAAAGGCAGCAAATTCTATTCAGTTAAATCAGCTGTATTAGCCTGCAGAATGGCATTGTTCAACCCAGATAACTGCTCTTATCATGAAGCTTTTCCCCTCTGGAAAATCCCTTCGTTCATGCTCTTATCCTTCCAATCTGTTGTGGAAGAACAGCAGTGCGGGGCTCCCTTAGTTAGGGCACAACAGACTATACAGCCCCATCAGTACTGCGAGGTTGAAAGCCCTCTTTCCGTACAATGTTCAAGTCTAAACGTGTTACAACCTCACAGCGCACCAGAAGAGTATCATCTTTTACATAGGTTCTTTGCTTCAAAGCTTGCAGGTGCATGAATGTCACATAACCAAAACCTTTTGGGTTGCGGGGGATTGCTGGTCTCTGGAAGGCTAGAAGCTCAGGTTTGGCTTCCATTACTTCTTCGTGATTCTGCCTTGCAAGTCCCTCTGATTGATCCAAAATAGAAAGTCGTATGGTGCCCTGAAATGGCCAAGGCAGATGACTGTCATAGTCTCCTTGCATAGTATGGACAAAGAGGGATATAAAGTTAGCACAGCGCTGAGAATTTGGTAACTGGATATGCAGGCGCAAACACAGTTTGTAGCCTGGTTTCCCAGTGTAGAAGCCAGGGCTGTGGATCACAACAGGTCTCTCTTCTTCTTGGGCTCTTAGATGTGTGCTGAAGTTCTCAATCTTCCAGATGTAAATGCCGTTACATTGTTGTGCCTCCATTTCGGCAATTTTTTCCTCTAGATTTTGGATAGTGCGTTTGAGGTCTCCCACGTGAGTGCTCTGAGTCTCCATTTTAGCAATAAGCTCTCTGATCTGGTGATCTTGTCTTACCAGGCGACCTTCCAACTGCTGAATGGTTTCCTTGAAGTTCTCAACTTCTGGGTTGCAGTCATATGTGGCAGGTGGGACATGTGAGAAGAGAGATGGCTCAAAAGATAGGCCACTGAGGTAGGACATGGGAGTTGTGGTAGTAACACTAATACCCCGGAGAGTCTGAGCCATCATTCTCATGTGAACCTGAGTGAACTCTTGCATATGACGTGCCAACTCATTCCTCTGCATCTAGAATTTAAAGAGACATGGCATCATAAACTCTCGAGCAGCAAAAACATTTCCTGCAACTAAGCCACAAAATATTGGGCTTCAAAGATAAACTGCAGTGCATAATAGAAATGGCTTTAGCTAACACAGATCAGCTGGAACAAAAACTAAGACAAAACAAGTGATGTGATAAAGTCAAGTCAAGTCCAACTGAGAGGACTTTGTTTTGGACCAGCCTTAAGATCAGATAGCTCAGAAAAATAACCAGTGCAGGTGCCTGTACAGACAAATAGCGTTTAAGTCAAAATGATTTGTTAAAATCATGATGTAAAAGGTAACAGAATTCCTCCACTACTTTGCATAAATTTAATACTGCCATAAATACAATCCTGTTAGCAATCAGCAATGTATTCCCTACATTGCACTGCAGTAGTGGCACTAGAGCCCTGAATATGACAGTGTATTCAGGAAAGGCAAGGAGAGCAATCGGTTGAAGATGAGAGAAACGTACCGTTAAAAAGAAGTACTGTAATTAGAAAACTTGGAACTTCCCCCACAATTTGCACTGTTTCACCAAAAATCAAGAGTTTGAGGATCATGCGGATTTTAAGTAGTCGCCACTTGCTTTCCCTAAACTACAAGAGTTATATACCTGGCATTTAAAAACTTTCATAAGGCAAAGTTAAAGAAGACAATTGGTATTTGAGCTTAAAATATACTCTGAAATCAACACAGGTAAGAACAGCAAAATAAAAGCACCCCAGAAAATTATTAGATTTAGGGTAGACTTTGCTAAAGCATCCGGGCACTTGTCTAATCAAGCTGTCATTGCCTTCAACAGAAGTGGAGTCAGGTCAATGCTAACAGCTTTTGAAAGTCGAACTGTAAAAATCAAACCCGGGAAATTTGTGACACAGACTGGATGAAAGGTACTGAGGAGTTCTTTGCATTGATGCGCGTAAAAGAAAGATTTACCTTTTCAGGACATCCAAAGGCACTGTATGTACATGGTACTGGGGCGGTAGGGCAGTCATTATCATAATGATTAGGCATCTAAAACCAAAATGAGAGTTAAGGTTAATTTTTCTTTAAGATGAATAGTTTACATTCTCCTCTTCAGATCAAAGTCTTCTTGTTTCAGAAAAGAAATTATGCCATTCGATCACAAAACATGATGAAAGAATTAGCGACTGTGTGTTAAGCACACAGCAACATTCCAACTCTCAGGATCCAGCCTAAATACGTGGCTACACTTAAATACAACAGATTTCAACATTTTAATGGAATAATGAGCAACCACACACCACTAATTTGCACTTCAATAGACACTAAGTGTTAAAGGCCATTTAGTAAATTATTGCAAGGTAATGCAGCAACATCACTGCAAGTCACCCCAGTGTAATATTCCTTGATAACTGTTATTCTCCGTAAATTTGAGATTCCAGGAAAGGGATTAGTTATGTTGACCTAGAGGGTGACAGGACGTCTCCAATGACAGTCACCCCTGTGCACATTCTTATACACAATATGTGTACAGTTGACTTTAGAACTGATCAGAGCCTTGAACAAACTAGACTTTCAGGATCAGACATAAGTACAAGCAGTTGCTTGAAGTCCTATTTGATGCCACTTACGATCACCATAATAGCCATGGATGTACTCCATGGTTCCAATCCAGATTTCTGCATAACAGAGTTTGCTGTCAACAATCCATGTGTTTAAAGTTCACCTGAACTGCAACTGCAGACAGGAACACCATTTAGAGCAGTGGTTCTCGATCAGGGATCCCGGGGGTGGGGGATGATCAGGTTTCAAGGGGTCTGCCAAGCATGGCTGGTGTTAAGACTCACTAGGGCCCAGGGAAGAAAGGTGAAGCCTCCGCGCACAGGATTGTGGCCCAGGACCCTGAGCTCCAGCATCCGGGGCTGAAGTCGAAGTATGAGCAACTTAGCTTCGCGGTCCCCCTAGTGGCGTGGGGCCCCAGGCAATTGCCCTGCTTTCTACCCCTTAATGCCAGCCAAGGCTTTTATATGGAGAAAAACAGTAGTTGTGGCACCGGTGGGCCTTGGAGTTTTTATAGCATGCTGGGGGGGGGACCTCAGAAAGAAAAAGGTTGAGAACCCCAGATTTAGAGGAAGTTTGACGTGTGAGAAATCAGACACTTACATGGGTTACCATTAAATCTTAAGTTGTTTGCAGCTAGATAGGTTAAATATTATTTAGGATGCACTCCAACCTGACAGACAGACATATGGCGAAAAGGTAGGCTCTTACCTGTTCTCTGATGAGCACTGTATTGCAATATTCACAAAACACATTTGCAAGTGGACAGTTCTGGTCATGAAGCTTCATTTTTTGAAAAGGTGAGAAAGAAAATGAGAACTATTAGTAACAATTAAATGATTATTAAAAGAGAAGGGAGCATCGATTTGCCTGTGTTCTAAATGTCTATGTAAAATTCTTGATCATTTATTTTTTAAGTCTCAAGCTTTGTATCTTGCTGGATTTAATTAGGAAATAGGAAATTACCCTCCTTTCTGATTCCTGAATGAGTCTTTTCACTTTCTGGAATTTTATTCTTGTCTCATCAGAAATTCATAGTGATAAGTCGTATTTCTGATTCTACAAAATTCTGATTCTAAAGTTGCCCAAGACATTTGTGAAGTTTGGGTTTAATTAACTGTATTAAGGATGTAAACATTTTAAAGAATTTTCTTGTGTAATTGATATTAATGAATATATTAAGAAGTCTTAACATTTGACAAAAAGGGTCAAAAGGGTCACAAACATGATGTGCATTAATGTGGGAATTTTCAATGGCAGATTTTGAAGTGCTTTTCAGATAAACCTAATATACCCCCTGAGACAGATTATGTCTATATAGAGATAAGGAAATGAAAGCTCAAAACACAGAAGCCAGATGCTCAAGATCACCCAGGAGTCAGAATCAGAGCTAAGAACAGAATCCAGAAGTTTTGCTCCAACTCTCTTGTTTCAAGGACAGATTTAGGCATTGGAGCACAGCTCTCCCTCTCTACACTCGTCCATGTTTCCAGCAGGTAACGTGTTTGTGTGCAGAGCAAGACAGCCTGCCAAACACCAGTATTTTTGTCCTATCCTGTTATCCTGGCCCCTCCCCCTTTTCTTTTTAAGGTCATTGTGGGATGCTAATGATGACATCTCTCTTTGTAAGGTCAAAATTAAAGGTCCCCCCTTATACAAACCCTTCCACCTCCTCATGCACCATAGGGTCTCCAAAAAAGGTTTAACCAAGCATGACCCCATCTTGACCCCCCCCCCCCCCCCACCCCCAAAAAAAAAAAAAAAGGGGGGGGGGGGGAGACTAGTCTTCACCTGTCCAAGAGAGGACAATCCGGAGGTCACAACCTCCTAATGTCCAGCAAAGCAGCACAGAAAGCTGTTTCTGGATCAATTTACTATTCTGATGAACACCCTCCATTGATATTGCATTAACAATCGACGACAAATGTTACAATATTTTTCATCCACTCTAATATGTTTCAGCACGTGCCTCTTTATCTTCATAAGCCATAGATGTAGCACAGTTTGGACAGCAGACCTGCCGCCGTGGGCATTCCAGTGTCATGTGGTTTTGCAGCTGGTTCTTCGGGAAGGAGCTCTGGCATTGTAGGCATTCCACAGAGCAGAAGTCACAATTCAACTGATGCTCCTGCATAAGGAGCAACAAAAGGACGTGGTATTAGAAACCCCCAAAAGTGCTCCAGGTACCAGGTACTCATACATCTCCAAGATGGACCAAAATGGCTCCAAGAGGAATACAATTGGCACCTTTAATATTCTTTCAGGCCCCAATCCTGCAAAAGGATTTGCCCGCATTAGCCCTTAAACCTAGAACCTCAATGACTTTTATTGCAGTCCATACGGAAGAGCTCTATAGCAGAGCCAGGGTTTGAACAGGACTATAAAGTCAAAGCTCTGCACAAACATTAATACTGAAGAGTTATCATATGGCTACTTTTTACAGTTTAACACATTGTTTAATTGGACAACTTCCAGGACTATTTAAAAATTGTTTATATTTTATTCAGATTGCTTTGAGCAGGTATTAACTGGCATTTTGGACACTGGATATAGAAAGCATATGGTTGGTGACAAAGACAGGCCAAAGGGAGACTAAAATGATGAAACTAATACCACTGTTATTAACATTATAGGCACTATCTTTTGCTGTATGCAAGCTGTGACACACGCTTGGGGTAAGGTAACTAAGATCAGCCACTTATTTCTTTCAATTAGAGAAACAGAACCAGCCTTGATCAAAAACAGTGGATTTGAAACCACAACCACCAAGAAGATGAAGACCATCTACATAGAGTCATTTTGGAGATTTTTTTTAAATTTCAAAATGGGAAACTATTTTCCATTTTTAAAATGATTCTTACCTCTAGATGTCTCAACTCCATCTTCAGAAGACAGCCCTTGTTGGGACATCTCACCTTCAGTGAGAGGATTTCCCGTTTGGCAAAGTTGTCAGGGAAGAGTTGGTTTTCGAGTAGAATTTCATTGTCTACTGGACATTTGTGACCTGCATCTCTACCATAAAAAGAAGAGGATGAGGTGATAGGTATGCACGAGAGAAAAAAATATCTAGCAAATCTCAGACTTCTTTCCCTACCCTTATTTTAAAGTCTTCTCTTACACTAATGAAAATTTCATAATATTGTCATAATAAAGTATTAAGGCAGTCATTGGAAATAATGGCAGTTACACAGCAACTAGCATGAATTATACCATAAAATAACCTGATAACTAATGTTACCAGAATACTACATGTATGTAGGTTTCAAAATAATTCCATTTGTAGCAGCATTCCTTTGGGTTAGAATAGTGTTAAATTTGCTCGGATCCAGCTGGATGATTGCACTGGTAAGCATTCTGGGAATAAACCTGCAAAGAGGATACACAAAGGCTAATAATTTAGGTTCCCATTTCTGCAGCCATTTCATGAACAATTCCTATTGAAGTCAATGGGTGTTTGTACCACACAAAAAGAGGATTTGGAATCAAACATTTAAAGAGTTCTGCACCTTTTGTCCCTTCTCCTCTCACTTTATTTTTTAAACATGAAAACATACCGTTGTTACAAGTAACACCCACGACTACCATAATTAGAAGTTGAGAAGCAAGTATTTCTATTTTTTCCAGTTTGTTTACTTTATATTTGACAGCACTTTTGTCTAGTCAGTTTCCCCGTTACCTTTGGGTACGTCTACACTTACCGGAGGGTCCAGCGGCAGGCAATCAATGTTCTGGGATTGATTTATCGCGTCTGGTTTAGACGCGATAAATCGATCCCGGAAGTGCTCGCCGTCGACGCCGGTACTCCAGCTCGCCGAGAGGAGTACGCGGCATCGACGGGGGAGCCTTTCTGCAGCGTCTGGACCCGCGGTAAGTTCGGACTAAGGTACTTCGAATTCAGCTACGTTATTAACGTAGCTGAATTTGCGTACCTTAGTCCGAAGTGGGGGGGTAGTGTGGACCAGGCCTTTGTATAATCAGTTAGACTCCTTTATTTTGTGTCTTTCACACAGCAACAGGAATGAGAAAAGCCACTGGTAAGAAGCCTTAAGTAATGCTCAAGACATAAAAATGACGAGGGATTTGGGGCAGGTGTACCTGAAGCCATTTTAAGAAAAGAAATTGAAATTGACTAGATTTCAAGTGGTGCCCCTTAAAAGTTTAATGTATCATTTTCCTCGTTTTATACTCATATATGCACAGGACACATTTAAAAAAAGAGCCGCTATGTAATGCAATTCAAATAGCAATTCACCCATACTATCTCCCACGCCCCAATTTTTCTCTGGAACAGCAGAGATTACCTGGTACCTGCCTTCAGGTGTGAACCAACACATGCATATGGGAATGTACAAAGTTAAGTAATACAGTTAAACAGAAGAATTCTGAATTGTGGTGCTAATGGACAATACTGCTAGTGTGAAAAAATGTGGATTAACAATACTCTGAGTGGGTTGTGAGTCAGAGGGCCTTTGAGGTTCAAATATCATTGGATTTGGGGGTGGGGAGAGGTAGATAAATAGTGTTGTTCACTTGATAAGGAAATCATTGGCCAGCACCTACTCTGTTACCTCCCTTTTCTGTAGCAGTAATGCTAAGTTTAGACTTTAGAAAGAGACCATGACCTTCCTTTTTATGGTTTTGCTTTCAGGAGATGGTTTGCCACAAGAATCTCACTCCTAAACAAACGGAAAAAACAAAGCAGTGGTCTGCAGTTTCAGATCTTATAGCTCCCCAGTCCAAACACTGGTCTCAGTGTCACAATACACAAACATTCATTCTACTTACAACCTACAACCGGAAGTTGGTTGTTACAGGTACAATGTGGTGTAACGCATTACAAACTTCCTGCTTATAATTAAGTTTATAGTTAGCAACTGGACCACATTAAATAAAAATCAGCAATTTTTCATGGCCAGGGGAATGGGAATTGCCTCAGCTCTAAAATGGGGATAACACCCACCCACCCCTTTACAGTGACGGGATAAGGATTAGCTAATCAATGACTGCAGAGTAGTATATAAATGCCAATTATTTACAACAAATATTTTAAGTAATGTATTCGTGAATTTGATGCACTTAAGTGTTTGCAAATGTGACATCAAGACTGGTTAGAGCCGGGCTTAGTGTGGAAAGATGCTATACACACTTCCCACACACAGTTCAATATATGCACCTTAGTACCAATTTGCCCTGCTTGTTATTCAAGATTGGGAGCTTTCCTGCAGAGTCGCCAACTTTCTGAGTTCTCCAGGGGTGCTCAACCCCCAGCTGACCCCTTCCCCCAAGCCTCCACCCTGCCTCTGCCTGCCCCCTCTCCTGCCTCCCCCTCAATGCCTCCTGCACGCCGCTGAATAGCCGCTCATCGGAGGGTGGGAGGCGCTGGAAGGGAGGGGGAGGAGCTGGGGGCCTACCGGCAGGCGGGAGGTGATGGGGTAGTGGTGGAGGAGCTGGGGCCCACTAGTGGGTGGGAGGTGCTGTGGGGAGGAGCTGATCGGCAGGGCTGCCAGTGGTTGCTCAGCACCCACTATTGTTTTTCCATGGGTGCTCCAGCCCCGGAGCACCCACAGAGTTGTCGCCTATGACTGAGAATCATGGTAAGTTGTACCACAACGAGTGGTTCTTGTGACATGGCCAAGAATCTACTAGTAAGTACATTGAGAATATTATATTCACTAGTGATCTAAATTCAAAGCCAAAGCACCATCTAGCCTCTAAAAATTGCTCAACAAACCTTTGCATGTCTGAGCAGCTTAACTGAAGTGTAATGGTGCCTCTGTACACGATTGCTTTATTGTGATTGTATCTTATATATGCCTATCAATGAATATTTAGATTGGGAAAGAGGCAGGAAGCTTAAAGGAGAAAGACAGAAAGTGAACTAGCCTAGTCAGGCTATAAATAGCCATTGCTACTAGAGATAGCTCAGTAAGATACTCAATGGCAAAAGTTAATTGGAGAAACCTGAAAAAGAGAAAAAGGTAAGATTTACTTCATCCTCAGCCTGATATTTAAGAGAGTAGCCTGTTTGGGGCTTAAAAAAAAAAAAAAAATCTTAGTCACATTTTGGTTAGGTCACAGACTTCCTTGGCAACGGTTCTAACACCACAGGCAGGCAGGCCCCTCACCTATAGCAGTAATTGAAAAGTTAGGATTTTCAGTGAAGTTACGGAGTTAAAAACATTTTTAAAACTCTTCAGTGTTTTAAATGTCACTAGTAAAAAGTAGAAGCATAGTGTGCATTACACATTCAGATTCCTTGAGGAGTTTTAGATGAGCTTCTAAAGAGGTTTTACGACTATTGCTACTATAGCTTCAGATTGGATAATATGGATGGATGCACTGACCAAGGCAGGCATGTCCCTTGAAGTACAGTCCCATATTAAGGATGTGCAAGAACATTTTAATCCTATGTTCCAGATGTTTTGTGGATGGGCTCTTGGACAACGTGAGCAATGATGCTGCACTGGAACAGCTATAGGCTTGGCAGCCTTGGTTTGCTGAATCCCCTTTGTTGTTTTGCCCTATAAATAAGAACTATATGGTATGACCCCTAGCTCCGATTTGCAAGTCATTTGACTAGTTTTTCCTTTCAGCTGCTGAATGCATTATTTGCAGATACCTTTTTTCCTACTGTGCAGCTCTACAGATTGTTGGAAATTATTAGTCAAGTTATTTGCTGCTTTTTCTGGCAGTTTTTCAACCAGCTGTAGTGGCTGTTTCAGAGATAGCCTCTCTTTTCCTGTAGTATCACAGAACGTATAATCAGCCAAAGTGCTTCTGCTTATGGCCCCCCAAACTGAAATGGGAGGGAAAGTGGAGGCCGTGTTTTTCCAGTGAGGGGCATTTGACTGTAGAACTCAAGCCACTCATTTCTGTTGGTCCATCAGATGCATCATATATCAAATGTCAGAAAACTCCTCAAGTGCTACATAAGTTTTGGCATAATGAGATTATAGGGGACAGAAAACTGGAGTCACGTTTTATTTTTTCAGTATTATATTGGTGCTTACAGATTGTTTTTGGTTAGCAAATTTTAGAAGTAAAAATAAAAGCCAATACCTCTAATGTGGAAACACACACTAACAGTCACCTAAAGAAGCCATTTTCTTTGCTACTGTAGGTCAAATAACTTAAAGGGGTTTTCTAATGCTTTACTTACAAGAAAGCCAACACTTTCTGAGAAGCAATTTAACGTACTGCGATCCAACCCACATGATGTATTTGTAGCCTACATGATGTAATCTAAAGTTCATTTTTAAAAAGCTTCTAGCCCTGGATGCAGAGATAGTTTTTCAAATGTGGACTAAATGTAACCAATGTAGTAACATCTTCCCAAGTCTGCAGAAAGCTTGAAACAATGCACTGAGGTCTGAACTCCTCTGCCCCTTACTAACTGGATTAGAGTATTAATTCTAAAGCCCAATGATGGCACTTCCGTGTCAAAATTAACTCAGAGGCATGGGAAAGGGTAAAACAGAGATGGGGAAGGACAAGAAACAAAAGACAGAAGTAGAGATGGCTTAAAAGGGGAACAGATTTTCCCACTGAGTGATGACCGTGACAATCACATACTGAACAAATAACTAAACAGTTACTATATAAAAGTCAGTTTTCCCCTTGATCTCTGTGGGAGCCTCCTGTTGATATCAGTAAGTGTGCTGTGGAAAGTATGCACCCTGAATTAATACCCTGACTGATGGGCCACAATTAAGCATGGAATTCAGCCCGGTCCTCCAAATGTTTGACACTTGCACTGCAAATCCCCTATTTTCACTATCACTAGTCCCCACTCAAACCACACTGCAGAGACAAACTTCAATAGCAATGAACCAGAGAGGGAATTACTAATAACACTCAAAATATCATGGGGATGTTCTGCAGTTTCCCAGATCTAAAAGATGTGGCACCTCTGTTTGGTATTCACTGAAATAGTCAGTGCTGAAATGAAAGGAGACAGAAGTAGGAAGTTCCTTTTCTGTGAAATAAAAGCCTTTTGTTATTAGTACCCTCTTACAGGTCAAATAGGTGTCACTTTAGACTGAGCAACTGCACTGTAGTTACAAGGAAGAGAAACCAGTTCCCATGCACTGAGGTTTAGAATGGAAGTTTCTCCACCTGTGTTTTCTTTTGAACACCTTATTTTTCCCTATGTTCCACATTAAGCAATATGATGGCAAGCACCTATTAAGAAACAGAATTTGGGGTGCAGTCATTAAGTGGCAAACTATAAAAGCATCTCAAGAGCAGAAGGATTGGAAAATAACACAGTTTTAGGTATGCAAGGATCCTAAAGTAAAGTGAATATGAGGAACCTCTCACCAAGTGAGAATTTTCTGTAATATTTTTATGATTCCTATGCACGCCTCAGTTTCAGTATGTATTTTGCATCGCTATCTGGGGGCACAAAAGGTTTAAACACTTGAGATGTTGGGTCACCTAGGTGTGGGGTGGAATGAAGGGTTATTAAAGGACTGGCTGAAACCAACCTCTATCAGTGGAGAATGGAAACACAATGGAAGCCTCAAGGATTAAGCAACTGACACTTATGGGAATCTCTGGCAGGCAGAGCATGTAAACTCAACATGGGCCAACAAGCTCTGGATAAGAGTTGGCTTTTGGGACGGGTTCAGCAGCTCTCACCTGGGAATGACCATGAGACGGAGCCACCCAGAGCCAGAAGCAGATTCCATAGCAGCTTGGCCAGATGGAAAGCTGACTTGCCCAGAATGGCCTATGTTTTAACCTTTATTTCTCGATGCTAACCTAAGGATTTCCTCATGCTGTGTTCCAGCTGACTAATAAATCCGACTCTGTTTTGAAAGGCTGCCAGATGGCACTTCAAATACTTGCTGAGGTGCACTGGTCCCTGAAGAGAGTAAAATTCTGACCAGAAGTCTATCTCTGTTGGATTCACTGAGCAGAGCTCACAGTGTGAAACAGCAGCGCTAGAGCCTAGATGTCTTATAGGTGCTGAGTCTATGTGGCCTACCCTCAAGGAAGAGTGGGACCTCTTGAGGGTCTGACACAGAGCGGTTCCTCCAAGGGTCCTGTTTAAAAGCTGGGACATAGCAGAGCTCTTGTGTATCCGTGACAGAACTCTGACAGAAAATTTTAATTAAAAAAATCTGCCTTTTTATTCAGTGAAGTTGTTTTTCCTTGAAGTGGTTGGGAGACTAAGGCATTTCTAAAGCTCCATATTCACCTAAGTATCTAGGTGATCTGCTTGTAAGATCAACAGATACTACATCCCCTTTGAGTGTTTTGATTCCTTGTGCAAACTTATTCATAAAATCCTAAGATTAGTTTGAGCAGAGGATGTGTGCTGGTGCTACTGCACACAAGAAGTCAGGCAGAAATAAATCCTGGAGTCCTGACTCCCAGTGGCCTGGCCTAGCTTCATATAAAAATACTTAAAAGCCTGGTATTGAAGACTTGTAAGTTATCCAGGTATGTATTGGATAACAAACTCCGTTCTAGTGAGAAGTGTATACTATATATAAATTGCACACGAGAACTACATTAAGAAAATTAAGATTGCAAAGTCATGCACCCAAAAGCAAAAGTAGTAAGGTGTAAATTATTGACAGTGAAGGTAATTAACCATTGGGACAATTTACCAAAGGTCATGGTGGATTTTCCATCCATCACTGGCAATTTTAAAATCAAGACTGGGTGTTTTTCTAAAAGCTATGCTCTAGAAATTATTTTGGGGGAAATTCTATGGCCTGTATTATGCAGGAAGTCAGACTAGATGATCACAACGGTCCCTTCTGGCCTTGGGATCTATGAAAAAAAAGCAAGTGTTAGAATTAAGGTTACCTATGCAACTGTGCATTATAAAACAGTCTTTAATTACATGGTCATATACTCCCCGCTCCCGCACATCTATAAGTCCCTGCCTTATTCAGTGCACAGGACTGACTGTGCTCATTTAATGAGCAGCTATTCAATATTTCATTTTATACTTGTTTACTGCTCACCATTCAAGTTCTGTTATGAATACAGAATTAAATTCTTCATGGCTTTTCTATGGCTATCATCACTATAGTACAAGTGCTTCACAAACATTAATGCATCTATCTTCATAACAAGTCAAAAGTATCCACTAATTTGGGTGTCAAGTTTGAAAAGTGACTAGGACCTGATTTTTTCAGAGTACTTGGCACTTTACACATTCAAATACAGCTCCCAATGACTTCAGTTGCAGCTCTGAGCATTCAACATTCTTGCAAATCAGATCCCAGAGTCTCAAGTCAGGCATCCAGAAAATGAGGAACACAGTCAGTGGCCACCTGTGAAAAGTTTGGTTTAAGTAATTTGCCTAGTGTCACATAGGAACTCTGGCAGAGATAGGGATAGAATCCAAATCTCTAGGGCAGCATTAAACTGCCTAAGCCATGAGACCATCTTTTCTCTCCCTGTAATTCCCCACCCCATTCACTACACATCTTCCAACTTCTACAAGGAGTGAGGCCAGACAACAGCCTCATATCGCAACACAACTGATTAATTCCATGAGCATTGTCCATCCCATGCACAGAATGGGGCAGGGAACCTGCGGGAAAGACAGTATGTGATCATGTAATTAAAGACTGTATCATAATTAAGGGTGGTGAAGCACTGGAGTGGGTTACCTAGGGAGGTGGTGGAATCTCCTTCCTTAGAGGTTTTTAAGGTCAGGCTTCAAAAAGCCCTGGCTGAGATGCTTTAGTTGGGGATTGGTCCTGCTTTGAGCAGGGGGTTGGACTAGATGACCTCCTGAGGTCCCTTCCAACCCTGATATTCTATGATTCTATACTGGGTACACACAAGGGTGACAAATTAAGGTGGCACAGGCAATCTTAAATTCTGGCATTTACTAACTTCTGAGTACTTGATTTTGCAGCCTTAACATTTTAATGTAGTTTTTATGAATGTTATTTCCTAGGTTTTTTAAAAAGCAAACTAAAACCCCTCACAAATTCTATCAGGTGGAAGCCCACTGATTTTTACATGGGTCATCTAAAGGTACTAACCCTGCTGATCCACAGCACAGATCTCAGCTACTCACTTTGCTCAGTGGCAGAGAGCAGTAGTAGTTTGTCATCCTCTATGTAGGATGGGCACATTTTACTAATGGGTTCCTGTGACCAAAGGCACCCATGTTCACACACTACATACTACTGTAATAATCTTGGTACAAAATACACCTTGTAAGGTATCGTTTGAAAACTAATAACTTGCTGCTCAATATGAAATGCTTGTGAAATGTATGTAGCAACATTATATGTAAAGTTATGAATTCCTCCTGTGTGATGGTGTTAGCACATGTTCAAACTCATGCAGCCCTGACTAGGCAAAAGTTGTTAAGCAGGTCTATCCTAAACAAAGATATGTAAATTCAGGTAAATACACATTCAAGTAGTAAACAGGGTCCTTGATCCAGCTAGAGGGTGAAATGGCAGGAGACAAGCATATACAGGGGAGAACAAAGAGCATGCAACCACCCTCACCATCAGCCTCCATGTCGCCTTCTTTACTGTTTGAATAAACTTTGCTTTGATGGGTAATCCTCAGAAGAATCCAATTCAAAAGGGTGGCTGGACTACAAAACTGAGGGGCAAAAACACCCCAAGGCATCTCTCCCTATCTCTCTCTTTTACCTAAGATAACAAAGGAACCAGCCCCTGGACTTTGGGGGAGATCCTGACCTCAGAATTTGGTCAGCAATGTTGTTGGGAACATACCAGTAAGGATTTTACCTTCAACCAAGTCTAACTTGTTAAGTTTTAGCTACCAGAAAGCATTTTAACTTTATTTCTCTTGGAATCATTTCTGACTTTAATACCTCATATTTGTACTCACTTAAAATCTCTTTAAAAATAAAACAAGTTTATTTAGCTACAATCTAAACTAATTCAATGTTGTGTTTCAACTCAGCTGTTTGGTAACTCCAGTTAAAGTAGCAAACTGTTGACCATTGACCCGTCACAAGGGCAATGAACCTCTAATATCTGAACTGTTCAGGAGAGGGCTGTACAGTGCAGAACACAGGTTTTGGGGGAAAATTTTGGACTGGGAGTGTGTTGGGGTCACCCGACAAGTAGTAACCAAGGCTTCTGGAAGCAAGAGTATGTCTGGTGTGTTGCTGACAGGCTGCTGGGGTCAGAGTTGCTGGGTCAGGGCTGTATCTACCTATACAGAGACACGCAGTGTGTGACCTGCATGCTGGTAGGCTGTTTCTGAGCAGCCCAGAAAAGCATTGTGAGGTACCCAAGGTTGCAGGGCAGGCAGGGACAACTTCTCATTGGTCTGGACTGCACCCCGGAATGTGACAGTTCCACAGTTACTTGCTAACAGAGGAATACTGAGACTCAGGAATTCTGGGTCTATTTCAGGTTCTGAGGCAAGTGTATTCTAATAGAAAGAGACTCTTCTGCCCTACTCCCTGCCCCCCCAGCCCCAGCCTGCTTTTGTTTCAGTTCTTTCCACCCCCTAGCTGGTCATCTAAGTCCCCCAATGGCTTTGTCCCAGCCTGTTTTCTCACCACTCCCCCCCTTATCCCTCTGCATTCCAGGCAGGCATCCTCCTCACTGCCTGGGTACCACTATGGAGTGGGAGGGGTCGGGCACTGAAAGCAAAGTAATCTTCCTGCTCAATTCCTGTACCTGGTGTCACAGTGACCCCTGGCTATAGGAAGGAACTGAAAATCCTACTCAGCCTCACAGCATGCCTAATGCAGATGAAATCAGAGAATTTACTTGCCAAAGAAGTTTCTATTGAGCTTGTACAAACAGATTTTCAGAGGCTCATAACTTGGTCAAAGATGGGCAAATGTTCACAGGGATGGCAAAAGGTGCATCCCTGACTCCAGGGTGACCTCTGTGCCAAATTTCAAGTCCTTGCTCCAAGGCAAGGAGGCTCTAGAGCTTCTCAACAAATTTTGAAGCTCATGGCCTGAACATCTTATCCTCCCTGCCCCCCCGAAACCTAGTTCTGAGAAACAGCTGAATTGTTTTTACTGAAAGTTTCAGAAAACTTCATTCTGAGGCAGACACCAAATATGGAAAATTTCAGCCTGAACAGGTAAAGTCTGGCAAAGATATAAGCAATTAAAAATAGGGTCTTATAATGGGGCAACATTAACTATAGGCATTGCTAACTAGGCCACCCATAATATAGCATCTTTAAAGACATGCTCAGTCATAACACATTGAAAATATAGCAACAATAAGACATATATAATTTGTCCTCACAAGTTGCACTAAGTTATGTTGCCACAGAGCTGCTACACTCAGGTCAACATTCTTCCTAAATTCAATTCCTATGAGCACTCCTTTACCTTATTGATTTGACAATGCAGCCTTTGCAAAACCGGTGTCCGCATGGCGTCTGCACTGCTTCCCGTAGAGCCATCAAACAGATTGGACATTCATATTTACTTTCCAGGGGGGGATCAAACTCCACGTCATATCCTTGAGTCTCCTCCGTGAAGGAGTTTGGAAGGTTTCCAGTCCCACTGCTGACAGAGACACCTATGCTGTCTTCTTTAGCTCCAGCACTGCACGCACTGGCCATGGCTGCACAGCAGCCAGTCTCCAGATCTCTGGCTCTATAGCTGTTGTCACTCTGTATCAAGCTCATAGTAACTAGCTGAGTACCGAGGAGACGATCTGGAAGAACAAAGATATGTTAAATCAAGAATTCTAAAAGATGGCTTTCCAGGACCATTCTCCCTCCCGCACTCAGCCCTCATCTTGGACATAAAAAGGGGGTCACTGGGTCCCGAAATGTAAAACCTCCAGCCAAGTTGTTTCAGCTCATGGACTACCTTTTTATTGTCCTAACTTCCCTTCTATCTCACCTCACAATCTTACAACCTGTAGGGAGAAGCAGCCTTAATTTTTTTTAAACCGCTCTTGCAGTCTGCTCCATCTCTGATTTGCCATGTTATTTCAATCTGAAAAGAAAACATCTTTTCTCCCTATTAGAAGGGTCTCTCTAATATTATTTACCCCCATAAAGCCTTCTGAGATAGTTTGTATGAAAAATGCTGTACAAAACCGTTTTATTATATGAAGCAATCTCAGTTTCACATTCTGTGCCACTGTAAGTCATCTTTGACATTTTTAGGAAAGTAGGATTCATGGTTTAGGTTTCAAATTATTTGATATGAGTATTCTGGATGTACATCAGTGAATAAAATAGTACAAGAAACAAAGTAGATGTTCAGCTGCAAATGCGAGTCAAACAATATTGCAACGCTGATAAAATTTTTATATCAGCAACAAGATGCTCAATTTAGTCAGAATCTACAAAACATGAGATAAGGGTCAAATTTCTGCAGTACGATCTGGAAAGGCTAGACACAAGCAAACAGTACTCTAAAATGCTTTCCTGCTCTTCTGTACCTCCTCCAATATAGCTGGAAAGACAGCATCAAAACAGGAAATGAATCCTATTTACCTGCAGAAGGGAGAATATTGTTAGCAAAGTTAGTCTTTCAAATGCTGCTCTCAAACATGAATTCATTTAGCAATAAAGCTGATAAAGGCTAGTTCCTAGCGTTCAAAGCTTTAGGGATACTGCCAACTCTTCTCTGATATTCATCACTTAAGTATACCGCTACCTCGATATAACGCGACCCGATATAACACGAATTCGGATATAACGCGGTAAAGCAGTGCTCGGGGGGGGGGGGGGGCTGCGCACTCCGGTGGATCAAAGCAAGTTCAATATAACACGTTTTTAACTATAACGTGGTAAGATTTTTTGGCTCCCGAGGACAGCGTTATATCGAGGTAGAGGTGTATATTTCTTTAAAGCCCCCCTGTCCTTTTTAACAATACTTTTACAAGCCTGAAAAAGTCTCTTTGCACCAATTTTGTCATTTATTATTTCACAAAGATTGGTTTTCTTCCCGTATGTGTAATGACGATGGTTGGGTCCCCCCTAGTTTTTGTTTTTATATTATCACTTCTCCAAATGACATGAAGTCCACAGAAGCATGGCACAAGGGAGCATAGCTAGGGTATTACATAAAAAAAGAAGAGAATGTTAAGGTTGAAAAGTCAAACACTCAAAAGTTAAGGAATGCCAACATTAATGTTGCCTGTGTGAACTTAATTCAGCTTCAGTTACCTACTTTTTTATTTATTTATTTTACTGGACCCCTGCCTCAGTCAGCACAAAAGATGGATGTGCTCTGGAGGTTAATCAGAGTTGTGTACAGAGTGAGGCTGTTGCCTGTAGACCCCTGCCTCACTTATTACAGAAGCTAGAAGGTTAATGATGAATGAAGCATGGGATTGCAGGAAGAGACAGGATGGTTTTATGGTTAAGGAAGTTGAATGCCATCCTGGATAACTGGATGATATCCCTGCCTCTTAAACCAAAATGTTAACAGGTGGCCAGTGATTGTGTGTTCCTCATTTTCTGAGTGGCCAAACCTGGGGGGGGGGGGGGTGGTGGTGTCAGATTTGCAGAAGAGGAGCATGCTCCCAGATGCAACTGAAGCAGATTGGAGCTGTGCTTTGAACACAAAACACTACAGAAATGCTACCAAAAATAGGGTCTACTAATGGAAAGTGTTAGGCAAGCTAAAATATAGGCATTGGTGGCGTTACCAACACCACCTACAATAATGGGATAAGAAGTATAATTTTGGCCAAATAACAAAACAAAAGTTTCTAATAGTCAAATCTATTAGATTCCAGAATAGTCATTAAGTTCCCATGTTTGGGTCACTTAGAACTAGACTGGAAATGGCCTTATGGGATATACTTTATCAGTCAACCACTGGTGTAGGGAATGGTATAGAAAAACATAATAGGGCTTTCCGTTCCCAGGTGCTAATTTCTAGGAGTTCTAGCTATACTATTTATAATTGTCAGCAGGAGGACTTAAAAGGAATATCCACTTTTTTTGGTGTAGTCTGAGTGGTGGAATTTTAATAACTTCATATCAATTAGTTCTGAGATATGTCATTTAGGATAGACTACTTGGAATATTATAGTACAGTAAGTGGTTTACAGGTTTAATTCAAGGTGCTAGTTTAATTTATAAACTACTATGATTTTGGGTTCAGGCTACTAGAAAACCGCAACCCTACATGCACACACTTCAACCTGGCAACTGAGATCTCCTGGGATGCTCAAGTTAAGAGCCACTGGATTTGTAGAACTAGGATTGGGGGTTCTCAGTAGGCTCTCATTTCTGGAATTCTCCATCACTGACAGTTTGAGTTTGCTGAACTCAAAGGCAAAGTCTAATCTAGCCATTCAGTCAGTTGCCTCAAAAGCTAGGCAAGGCCAAGTTGGCAGGATGGGGTATAGCTCTCAAGTTTGAGACCATCTCTTGTGTGCTTTTATATTCTGTACAGGCATGCTGAAGTGCTGATAGGCAGATTCTGAATAATAAGTAATGCTTCTAAAAGGGACTAGTACCAAACCACTTAAGATACAGATAAGATCAACAGTGTGATGGATCTGGAGTTTTCTGTAATAATTTATTAACATTTGAAATTGACCTGGTTATTGTGATATTTACTGAATGCATATACTGAGTTAATACTGCTGTGGAATTGTCAGGAAATGCACTAAGGGAGGGGAAGGGTGGATCCATACATAGGCTTCTCAGTACACACTTGAGGCACAATGCAAGAGCCATTCACCTTGATCCTCCAGTGAGACCCCCTGGGTGGACTGGTCAGACAGGTTTTTCCAGGTACAAATCAGTACCTGTGAAGGGGGAAGGGAGAAAAATAAGACAAGAGGGCTTAAAGAATCACACTCACAGGGACACAGGTTTTTGAGACTGACCTTACAGCTACATTATAGCTTAAGTCGACATAAGCTATGTCACTCAGTGGTGTGAATTAGGCTGCCGCCCCCCCCCTCCGTGACATAATTTATGCTGATTTAAGCGCCGGTATGGACAGTGCTATGTCTGCGGGAGAGCCACCATCACTGGGACTCTCTCCTGTCACTAGAGAGTTTACTAAACTCTCTAGTGAGGCCATATAGCAGAGGTGGGCAAACTTTTTGGCCTGAGAGCCACATCGGGATTCCAAAACTGTATGGAGGGCCGGGTAGGGAAGGCTGTGCCTCCCCAAACAGCCCGGTCCCTGCCCCCTATCCGCCCCTCCCACTTCCCACCCCGACTGCCCCCCCTCAGAACTCCCGACCCATCCAACGCCCCTGCTCCCCGCCCCCTTACCATGTCCCTCAGAGCAGCAGGACTGGCAGCCACGCTGCCCGGCAGGAGCTTGCAACCCCGCCACCCAGAGCGCTGGTGGCACAGCGAGCTGAGGCTGTGGGGGAGGGAGGACAGTGGGGGAGGGGCTGGGGGCTAGCCTCCCTGGCTGGGAGCTAGCCTCCCTGGCTGGGAGCTCAATGGCCGGGCAGGACGGTCCGCGTAGATTGCCCACCTTTGCCATATAGCCTGAGAAACCAGTCTGCTGTGTGGGGCCTTCAGGAATTAGACTCCTGGCATCCCCTCAGAAGGGTGTTTAGACTCTAGGTAAGCTAGATACGCATGTAGACCTTTTGTTATTTTAAGATCCTTTTCTCTGAAATACTTTGTTCCTATGGTTAAACAAACAATACTTCTGTTTTAAGAAGGCTGTTTTGGGTTATTAATTCACTGGTCACAGCTCCTGAAGGGAAAAACCACAACTGCCCAAACCCAATCAAACCTTCAGGGTAAGAACTAGGGCCATGGCTACACTCTAAACTTCAAGTTTCAGAGTAGCAGCCGTGTTACTCTGTATCCACAAAAAGAACAGGAGTACTTGTGGCACCTTAGAGACTAACAAATCTTCAAAGCGCTCCCGTGGGAGGGCTCCCGCAGCAGTGCTTTGAAGTGCGAGTATGGTCGCGCGCCAGCACTGGGAGAGCGCTCTCCCAGAGCTGCAGGTACTCCACCTCCACGAGGGGATTAGCTGGGGCACTGTTTACACTGGCGCTTTACAGCGCTGTAACTTGCTGTATTCAGGGTGGTGTTTTTTCACACCCCTGAGCGAGAAAGTTGCAGCGCTGTAAAATGTCCGTGTAGCCAAGCCCTAGTACTGTAGACTGGTGCCTAATTTGAGAGAGAATGACAGGATTCCACCCCAGGAAAAGGGAAGGCATAAGACTTAAGGGGGTGCACTCAGAAGAGATGAGGAAACAGACAGGGATGCAGCTAATCCTGTAACCATGACACACAGGTATTCAAGAAGTCAAGCTGAAAGGAAGAAAAGAAATAGAGTAGGCCTTGTGCTTTCATCACAAGTATGAGCATTCCATCTAGTTTATAGAGTAGCATCTGTTAAAGACAGATCTCTTCCTTGTGATCAT
The DNA here is from genome assembly GCF_002925995.2 of Terrapene triunguis. NCBI lineage: Eukaryota > Metazoa > Chordata > Testudines > Emydidae > Terrapene > Terrapene triunguis. The sequence continues at coordinate 23,263,969 of NW_020664447.1, forward strand.
CATTTTATCCTTCTGGAAAATCCTACTAAAGTAGTACTCCAGGAGAGTAGGATTTTACCCAGTATAATCCTAACAATTTATCATTTACAGCACTTTACAGTTTCTACAGGAGTTTGAAGCATTACACTTACTCCTCTCCAATTTGAATTGCTTTCCTGTAACCAGAGTAGCTATGAACCATTCAGTCTATGGGGAAAAACATCAGAGTCATCTTAATGGATGAGTCAATGAAACCAATCAGCATCCTATTATTGCATAGAAAAATCCCTAATTTAAATTATAAACTAATACTCCTTTCTTACATGGAGCTTTCCATCTGCACACCCTGAAGAGGTTTATAAAAGGTGGCCATCTGTTTTACCTCTGTTTTATGGGGAAACTTCAGGCACAGAGAGACAATACTTTAAACAAATTAATCAAGTCAGTTTTAAGTGAGTTGCGGTGGGGTTCCTTCCAACACCCAGTGACTTAGGGCATGTCTTCACTAGCAATGTTAAAGCTACGAGGGGAGTAGCTCCCAGTGCTGGTGCACTGTCTACACTGCCACTTTATAGTGCTGAAACTTGCAGCACTCAGGGGTGTGTTTTTTCACATCCCTGAGTGAGAAAGTTGCAGCTCTGTAAAGTGCCAGTGCAGACAAGGCCTTAGTTTTATTTTGTCTTAAAGGAAAGTCCCTCCCCACAAGGGAGAGGATGTTTCTAAATCTTGAAGTTTACAGTGTAGCTGTAGACGAACAACTGAAAATCTAACAATTACTTAACCCTAATTTTAAACAATTCCTTCATGTACTTTTTAAAAAAAAATTGAGATCCTTTATTCTTTGTGTGTGCATCTGTTTCCTCATCCTCCAATACTCCACCTGTACTCCTACTCCTGCACAACAGCAGTACTGGAGCAGCATACCAGAGGGAGACAGACATAAACCTAATCTCTTTTACTGTAGGATCAGACACTTCTCCCTTGGCTGAGCTGGGGCAGACAATGAAATGAACTAACAGCGACTTAGTTATGGAAGCAGTGCATGTGCACTAGCATGATTCTTTCCTGGGGAATTTCCCTGCAAGGGGAATTTTAAATTGCTTGTAGTTCAGGTGAAGAGGATAGATTGGAAAATGCAGGTTATTCCCAAAACCAAGTCAAATTTAACCCTTTCTTCGCCACTTCACTGGGAATTTATTCTCCAGTCTAGAAGTCTCAGGAATCCTTCCCAGATATTCAGCTCAAGTTTTTATCCCCTTCCCTCCTGAAAAATATTTCTCTGGTCACATATTATCACTCATATATACAGATTAGTCTGGAAAAATGATGTTTTGTCAGCCATGATATTCCTTTAGCCCAGCACCACTCAGCTATAGTCATCAGAATAGCTTTGAAAGGAGGTGGTACCACCTCCCCAGCGACAAGGGCATAGAATTGAAGAACTGTTCTCTTCAAGTTTACCTACTCAATAAACATGTCCATAGACCAGAGCCACCAGAATTTGTCTGCAATTCAGAAGCCTGGACAAGTTATGTGGAATGCTTTATATGCACACTGTGACCTAAACGTCGGCCATTTATTCTTGGTAACTAAAGGCAATACCAAACTAAGCAGTTCAGGCTATATTTTGTTCAATTAACTGAACATCTTAAACTAAATTGGAGTGCATACATAGGTCTACAAATCCACACAGTAACTATTAAAAAAAAAAAACAACAAAGTGGAACAAGCTCAGAATTAATTTCCGTAATGCTTCTCTTTTTAAGGAACTGTGTAGAGTTTTTAGCCTGTGTGTAAAATACAGTAACTCCTCGCTTAACATTGTAGTTATGTTTCTGAAAAATGCTACTTTAAGCGAAACGATGATAAGCGAATCCAATTTCCCCATAAGAATTAATGTCAATGGGGGGGGGTGGGGGGAGGGAAATTTTTTTTGACAGACAAAAGTGGCTGCAAACATTCCCTGTGGAAACTGAATGTGATGATGAACCCACGCTATCCCACTGGAGCGCACCACTCCCTCGACTTTCCAAAGCGCGGGGGGGGGGGGGGGGAGAAAGAGAAGGTGTGCATGTGTGTGAGACAGAGACAAACACCGTGTGTGTGGTGACAGAGAGAGAGAGACAGAGAGAGAGGCGCATTGCCCCTTTAAGTACGCTGACCCCACTCTAAGTACACTGCCTTTTAAGTAGATTGGCAAGTTGAGACAGCAGCTGCTGCCAGCAAGCTCCCTCCGTCCTGAGCTCTGTCCCCCCCCATGATCTGTGGAGATGGGGTACAGGAGCGGGGGGGAAAGGGGGACACCCTGACATCAGCACTCCTCTTCCCCTCCCATCCCCTGCACAGAAAGCAGGAGGCTCCCGGGAGCAGCTCCAAGGCGGAGGGCAGGAGCACCGCATGGCAGTGCGGGGAGGGACAGCTGAACTGCCCGGGGATAGCCTGCTGGGCAGCTGCTGCACAGGGAACTTAGGGGAGCTGAGGGGGGGCTGCCGGTCCACCCTGGTTCCAAGTCCCCACCAGCTAGCTCCAACAGGCTGCTCTTTCTGCAAGCAGTGGACAAAGCCGGCGGCTGTTATAAGGGAGCATTGCGCAACTTTAAACGCGCACATTCTAATTGATCAGCGACAAAGATACAATGTTAACCGGGACGACGTTAAGTGAGGAGTTACTGTAAGATGCACTCAGTTTTGTCCTACAGACGACTATTTGACAGGAGCCTGAAGACTTCACCTCTTAGGGGGCAGTAGCTGAAGAGATGCTTTCTGAGTTGGGTAGTCAGGCACGGCTTTTCCTTATAGCTGCTGATGGCTGGTGGTGGTTGTCACAATTTACATCAAATTTACTCAGACTGCTACCAACAGGGAAAGCTGCTCTGATAAAAATGGAGAATGTAATGCTGAACACTTCTCTGTCAGTCACATCCCTAGGTCCAGAGAGCAGGCCCAGGCTACATTTTAGGACTCCAAAGGCCCCTCAGTATTGCCTCTTGTGCTTTAAGATCAAACTGCAACTGAACTTTTAACGAGCAGGTAACTTGATGCTGTGAAGCTACTTGCACTCCTGCACTATGAAGCAATGAGACTAAACGGCTTATCTCAGTCAGACCAGAAGAGCTGGCTCTTACATGAGCAACACGACTCATGATTTACCCTCCCCCCGCCAAAAGGCTCAAAATACCAATAGCCGTTTCTTTAGACTATCTATGCAAAATAAGAGTCTACATTCGAACTTAAAAACTTTTGTAACACGGTAAAGATGTTTTAAGTAAAACAAAGAAAACTCCAAGTTTAGGTAAAATAATTTAAATGCCCAATCTACAAGTCACACAATGAGTCCTAAATCTCTTTTGCACTCAAGACTCCTGTTGAAGTCAGCAAGCATTTCGGATGTACAAGGAAGGCAGAATCACACAGAAAATGGTTACACTCAGAGTGACTAGTGAGAGACTAGTGAGAAAAAATTTTTTAAGGAGGTAACAAATCCTATTGCTCGTTGTATACAACTTATATTCCCTTATATTCTACATATTTGGTATGTACCTTGCTATGCTTTCTAGAATCAATATAAGAGATGTATTAGTCACTATAACAATCTGTGCCTGTGACTGCAATGGGTACCCGCATGGCCCAGTAGTATGCCAACATTTTTATGGCTGACTTAGAAGCTTCCTCAGCTCTCATTCCCCAACACCCCTACTCTACTTGCGCTACATTGAAGACGACATCATCATCTGTACCCATGGAAAGGAGGCGATGGTCACAAACACCACCATAAACCTACTGACTGCTATACTTACCTACAAGTCTCCAGTTTCATCCAGACCACATCACATGATCCACTGTCTACAGCCAGGCTCTAAGATACCACTGCATTTGCTCCAATCCCTCAGACAGAGACAAACACCTACAGGATCTATCAAGCGTTCTTAAAACTATAATACCCACCTGGTGAAGTGAAGAAACAGATTGACAGAGCCAGAAGGGTACCCAGAAGTCACCTACTACAAGACAGGCCCAACATAGAAAGTAACAGAACGCCACTAGCCGTCACCTACAGCCCCCAACTAAAACCTCTCTGGTGCAACGTCAAGGATCTACAACCTATCCTGAAGGACAATCCCTCACTCTCACAGACCTTGGGAGACAGGCCAGTCCTCGCTTACAGACAGCCCCCCAACCTGAAGCAAATACTCACCAGCAACTACACACCACACAACAAAAACACTAACCCAGGAACCAACCCTTGCAACAAACCCCGGTGCCAACTCTGTCCGCATATCTATTCAAGGGACATCATCATAGGACCTACATTAGCCACACCATCAGGGGCTCGTTCACCTGCACATCTACCAATGTGATATATGCCATCATGTGCCAGCAATGCCTCTCTGCCATGTACATTGGCCAAACCAGACAGTCTCTATGAAAAAGAATAAATGGACACAAATCTGACATCAGGAATTATAACATTCAAAACCCAGTAGGAAAACACTTCAGTCTCCCTGGTCACTCAATAACAGACTTAAAAGTGGCAATTCTTCAACAAAAAAAACTTCAAAAACAGACTCCAATGTGAAACTGCAAAACTGGAATTAATTTGGAAACTGGACACCATCAAATTAGGCCTGAATAAAGACTGGGAGTGGATGGGTCATTACAAAAAACTAATTTCCCATACTAATTTCCCCCTACTGTTACTCACACCTTCTTGTCAACTGTTTGAAATGGGCCATCCTCATTACCACTATAAAAGTGATTTTTCCTCCCTTGGTATTCTACTGTTAATTGAATTGTCTCATTAGAGTGATACCCCTCCCCCCCAAATTCGTAAGACAACTCCCATCTTTTCATGTACTATGTATATATACCAGCTACTGTATTTTACACTCCATGCATCTGATGAAGTGGGTTCTAGCCCACGAAAGTTTATGCCCAAATACATTTGTTAGTCTCTAAGGTGCCACAAAGACTCCTCGTTGTCTAGTATACATGACTTCAGATTGTTATAACACTAGGAATTTTCTATACATTTTTACTATTATTTCTCTGCCTCATGTATAGGGCTGACAAAAAGAAAAATACATATTGACTAGTCATGATATAAGGAAAAATCAATAAAATGAAAACAGGCCAGAATAGTTATGGAACAATATTCTTCCAATACATAATACCATGTAAAAGGTATTAATTAAATTATTCGGCAATTACTCTTTCACCTTACCATGTGAATTTGCTCTTTTTTAATCTGCAGAGCATTTGCGGGGGGGGGGAGGGGGGGAGCGGCAGTTCTGGGCAGTGCAGAGAGAAGCCTGAGAGAAGCCGCGAGGACAGAGAACACCAGCGCCCGCAGCCTGCAGCCTCGGACTCTGTCCCCAGCAGGCGCGGGGCCCTGGCTTCTCTCCCCTGCTGGGCACTAGGCGGGCCCCGCACCTGCCGGGGACAGAGAAAACGGGCACCTACAGCCCCGGAGTTCTCTGTGCCCTGCAGGCGCGGGGCCGCAGCTTCTCTGAAGCCCTGGAGTTCTCTCTCCCCGGCAGCCGTGGGGCTGCGGCTTCACTCCAGCTTCGAAGCCGGAGAGAAGCTGCAGCCCCGCGCCTGCCGGGGACAGAGAACACCGGGGCCTGGAGCCCCGGAGAAGCCGGAGAGAAGCCACAGCCCCGCGTCTGCCAGGGACAGAGAACACCGGCGCCCGCAGCCTGCAGCCCCGGAGTTCTCTGTCCCTGGCAGGCGGGGGCCGTGGCTTCTCTCCCCTGCTGGGCACTAGGCGGGCACACAAATGCCCCAGTGCGCCATGGCGACCGCGCACACCGCGTTGGGGACCACTGCCATATTCCTTATATGAAGTTACTAAACCAAAATCTAACCCTGTTGTTCCAACCCTCCAGTCTATACAATGTTGCCAGCAGAGGCAATTACTTCAGTGCAAGGAAGGAGATGGTTTTGATGCAGATGCAGGTTTGGAAGTCAAGAGATTGCCATTCTAATTCCAATCTTTGCCGCAAATTTGCCATGTGACTTTGGGCACCTTACTTAGAGCTCAATCCCATAAACACTATTACAAGGCATATTAGTCAATGGGACTACTCACTACTTTAATGTGCACTATATCCAGAGAAGGGTGCAGGATCAGGTCCGTAGTCTCTGTGACTCACTCACTTTCATCCCATTTGGGCAGTGGTCCCCAACGTGGAATGGACCGAATGTCTATGATATTTATTTTGTAAAAACTCCTTAATTTTGCCAAATAATTTAATTAATACCTTTTACATGTAAAATTACCTTTTTTACCTTATGGATTAATATGTAATATTAAATATGATGTTTTTTGTATTATTTAATGTACAGATACAAAATAAGCCTTGAAAAATTGTTGACGCCCGCCACACACTTCTGAAAACATGAATGTGCTACTGGCCACAAAAAGGTTGGAGACCACTGCATTTGGGGATAACAATACAAAGAGTGTTGCAAGTTTACACTAATATTTGTAATGCACATTGAGATCCTTACATGGGAAGGTGCTAGAGAAGCAAAATGTAATACATTCAAACAGAGCACACGAAATGCAAAAAACAGAATTTCTGTTTTCTTGCTAATGCCCTTAGTAATAGTTGATTTTCATTCCAAATTTTTCCTTGAGGCATAGAAGTTCTTTACTAGTGACAGTTAAAACTCCCTAATCACTTGGCCAATAACAACTGTGATTAAATATTATTTAACTGTCGACCTAAGACTATGAAAATGTTCTTGTTCAAAGCAGAAAACAAAACAAAACAAAAAAAACCCCACAGCAATAACTGAAGTCTGTAAGACTTCATTTCAGTTCCAGTCATTGGTGCTGGATATAATTGCTCTTTCTTTAGGCCTCTGGGAATTTCTGAAGCTTTCTAGCTAGTTTCTCTTTGCTTGGAGAGAATGTTGACAATCTTTTATGATTAAGTAATTGCATACTTAGTGTTACTTAGGAGATTAGATGGGGGCTACTCAGTTATGCATGTAGTCTCTCCCCCGAGGGTGCATGTCCTGGTTAATCAAAACTTTTTTTTTTTTTGAGCTTTTCTTACTTTAATAAGATTTCTTGAACAGGAGGCAAATTATGATAAACAAAAAATGCATTCACAGTCCAAGGTAGAACACTAAGAAAAGGATCTCATTTCTATTGAGTATGTTTTAAATGGCCCCAGGTGTGACTGCCCTTGAACATCAGATGGCAAATAGTGAATAAGTGTAATTAAAAAAAGCTTATTAAATAATTTAAAGAGCCAGTACATCTGTTGACACTATTTTTTAATTCAGCTGAAATACTTCTCAGCTACATTCAGTTTCTCAAAATAATACTTTAGAGAGATTGTATCGATATAAGTAAATACAGAGCAAGTGTCATTTATGACACACAAAGGATGGTTCACGGATTAGGATGCCAGCCTGGGATGCAGAAAACCAGGTTTAATTTCCTGATCTGCTACAGATTTGCGTTTCTGACTATGCCACAGTTCCCCATACTCAGAGGTGCCGTGAAGATTTATATTAAAGATTAGGACAGGGAGCAGCAACGTTTGGCACACGGCCCGCCAGGTAAGCCCCCTGGCGGGCCGGGCTGGTTTGTTTACCTGCCGCGTCCGCAGGTTTGGCCGATTGCGGCTCCCACTGGCCGCGGTTTGCCGCTGCAGGCCAATGGGGGCTGCAGGAAGCTGCGGTGAGCACATCCCTCATCCCGCACCGCTTCCCACAGCCCCCATTGGCCTGCAGCAGTGAACCGCTGCCAGTGAGAGCCGCGATCAGCCGAACATGCAGACGCAGCAAGTAAACAAACCGGCCCGGCCTGCCAAGGGGCTTACCCTGGCGGGCTGCGTGCCAAACGTTGCCGATTGCTGGATTAGGAGGTGCTCAGATATGGCGGTAAAGGGGATGATACAAGTACCTAAGATTGTCTGTCTGCTTTAAGCATAGCCTCTCTTCTGATCCTGAAAACACTTTGTGCATGATTAGATTTGTTTATACTAGTCCTATTGACTTCAATGGGAGCAGCCATGTACTTAAAGTTAAAAATACGCATACTTTCAAAAGCAGGGCCAAACAGGACTCCTGGGTTCTATTTCTGGCTCTGCCATTGATCTGCAGAGTGACCCATGTCAAGTCTCAGTGCCTTATTTTAAGGCATCTTCTAACCTCATAAAATGGTCATGAAGATAGTTAGTGTTTGTAGAAATGCTGTGAGACCTTTGGATAAGATGGTGCTACACAACCATACTATTGTTAAACAACTGAAATATCCCTCCTCTTTTTACTCTGATAGTTACTTTTATTTCCACTTTGACAGGTGAAAGCAAGAGAGCATTTGTGTTGCACTATGTGTTTGTACAGCCACTAACACAATTGAGCTCTGAAATTAACTTGGGCTTCCGGGCACTATTGTGATACAAAAAGTTATTTTTCTGGAGGTTCTGGATTAATTAAGTTCATTGAACTGAAAACATGTACACTTCATCTCCAAAGATTTTCCATGGAATGGATTTTTAGTAGCAAAACTATTTGCAGTATGATTTAAAAAAACAAAAAAAACAACACAGCATATTAATTTACAACATTAAAACCTGAGACCTACATGGTATTTCCCTTCTCATTCACTAGTACCTGGTGAAACTCCAGAAAAAGTTTAATTGTGAGGAAAAACTGGAGAGGAACATGGAATGAGCAGCAGACCGGTGTGTATGTAGTGTGGGCAAGAGACTCATTTGCTGGCCATCACCAAAATAGTTCTACTGTTTTATCAAGTGTACTTAATACGTGAATAAGTTCTCTGCATGGTATTGAGACTAATTTTGTGGTCCTTTCATGCTACAACAAAAGTGAAATAACATGAATATAAAGTCATGGACTAGACAACTATGGCTCTTGATATTAAATTTATTCACAGGATCTGTAGAGAAACTCAGTTTGCTAGCACTCTTCTCATCGCCTGTAGCTTACAGAAGTGTATGGAAACAAGATGCTATAGCTTCAATGCAATTATAAGCAGAAAAATGACTTAAAGGGGTTCCATGTTTAGAACCTGCAAATCAAAAGGTGACTTTCTAATGACAAGTGCTGATTCCCAAACTATACTCTTTTTATCTTTTCCATCACTGAAGATGGTATTCAGAACTTAACCATTCTGTTGATATGAGACAGAAGAGAATCCACATTGCTCATAAATAGCTGTTGGCTGTGCAGTGCTAAACATTTGTCAGAAGCATACTTTGCCTCTGACAAGGTGGTTCCATTAATCATTTGTAATATTTTATGACCACACTAATTCTCTATGATTACAGACTATCACTTAATAGGAGGAAGGTTTCCCGTCATCTTAAACAATGGATGCAATCCAAACTGGTCTGACAATCTGATCAGTTTTGCAACTCTCTTGCCTCAAATCTAAAGAGGCATGAGGTTACCTTGTTTGAGGCAGAATTTATTAAATAAAACCAGCGTTATTGCACTCATAACTTATTGCACAGATGGAGAGGGATACCAGGTAAGGCAAGTTATACTAGGCAGGGTTTCCTTTCCTCTCCCCACACCACCAAGAATAATCTTCACATCTAACACACTGAGAGCTGTAAACTCACATATATACAGCTAAGTCAGTCTCTCTTTTTGAATACTATTATTTGTGTTGCATCCTATGAATGTCAGAAAAATACCATAACCCCATTAATGAGGCCATAGTTTAACAGATGAAAAGTTAGAAAAAGCTCAAAAGAGAATCTACCACCAGTTTCTAGGCTCAAAGAACTGAGCAAAAATACAGGATGATCATTTTTTAAAGCCAGCATTGGCATTAGCAAACTAATAGAAGGCAGCAAGGATCAGGATCAAGTGAGAAAACACACAGTATCTATCCCAAGAATTTACACCAAATAAAAACCCTTCAAGCTATTATACTTGGCAAGGGAAGAACTTAAAATATTTGTTATAAATATCAAATACTGCCTGTCTGTACCAGAGAGCAACTATCATTCTTGCAAGCAAATTGTATGCACTCTCAGATTTCATTTTTAAAGCACTTATAAATCAATTAACCAATTCCTAAAGCACTTAAAGTAGATATTATCCCCATTTTACAGACAGGAAAATGGAGACACAAATGGAAATCAAGTGATTTGTCCAAGACTATACAAGGACTCTGACAGAGTTCGGGTAGAACTCAGGATGCAAGCCACTAGATCACACAAAAAGAAGTCCATCTGGATATCAGGGAGCAGGATCAATTAATCAGTGGCCAAATAGTCCCCTCATGTAAACCAATACAAACCTAATCTCAGTGGGACAGGTGCTTGCTGTAAAGAGTGAGGGAAGAATCTGGCTCACAGTGTCTACAAACACAGCCTAGACTGAAGGCATAGCTTCCATTGAAGAAAAAAATCATGCTGCTTTAGAGATTTCAAGGCCAGAAAAAGGACCATTGGAATCCTCTAGTCCAGTGTTGGGCAACCTGTGGCCCGCGGGCTGCATGTGGACGTCAGGGTAATTCACTGGCGGGCCGCAAGACAGTTTGTTTACATTGATAGTCCACAGGCACGGCCACCTGCCCACAGCCCCCAATGGCTGTGGTTCGCCGTTCCCAGCCAATGGGAGCTGCGGGAAGTGGAGCGGGCTGGCTGCCGCTTCCCACAGCTCCCATGGAACGGCGAACCGCAGCCACTGGGAGCTGCGGGCCACCGTGCCTGCGGACAGTCAACGTAAACAAAATTGTCTCACGGCCCACCAGCAAATTACCCTGACAGGCTGCAGATTGCCCACCAGTGCTCTAGTCTGACCTTCTGTATAACACAGGACACAGAACTTCCCCAAAATAATTCCTAGAGTATAGCTTTAAAAACATCTAATTTTAGTTTAAAAACTGCCAGTGATGGAGAATCCCCACCCACCCTTGGTAATTTCTTCCAGAGGTTAACTCCCCTGTTAAAAATTATGACAAACTCAGACAGGAAATAAGGCTAGTGTCAACTTCCAGTAACCACTGGAATGGGTTATACCTTTCTCTGCCAGACTGAAGCCCATTAGCAAATATTTGCTCCCCATACAGATACTTACAGACTGTGACCAAGTCATCCCTTAGCCTTCTCTTTGTTAAGCTAAGTAGCCCCCAGGAGCTCACCTATCACTCTGAGACAGGTTCTCGCCTGCTGTGCTCGTTCTCGCGGCTCGTCTCGGACCCCTCTCGCGTTTATCAACATCCAGGATTTTGCCCTTTCACCCTCTGGGAAGACCCCCAAGCCGCGGTCAGTCTGAAACCCAACTGCCCTGGGCCACGCTAAGCCCGACCCCCGCTCCTAGCCCCCCGCTCCTTTCCGCCAGCCCCAGTGTCCCGCTCTCTGCGGGCCCCCCGGGAGGCAGGGAGACGCCGCGGGCCCCTCTCCCAGGCCCGGAGCTCGCCCCATGCACCGGAGCCCGGGCAGGGAGCTGGGAACAGAGCCCAGCGGCCCCGACCCCGCGTCAGGGCTGGGAAGCCGGGTCCGGGCGGAGCCGCCTGGACAGCCCGGGCTGCGGGGAGGGGCCGGCGGGGCCCAGCGATCCCCGCCCGGACACTCACCTCCGGCCGAACCGCCGCCTTCGCTTTCTGGCCCCAGCCAGGCCACTGCTTCCGGCTCCGGGCGGGCGCCGTGGCCGAGGGGAAGGAAGGCGGCCAGCGCTGCACAGCGCCCCCTGCGGCCGGTCCGCCCGGGCGGGGAAGCTCTCGCGGGTACTTACCCCGCACCGCAGGCGGCAGCGACACCGCCCAGGATGGGTGTCCGCCCTGGGCAGCACAGGGCGGGAGGAGCGTTTGTGCGCCGCCCCCGCTGGAGATTTACCAGCCTGAGCCTCGCAGCGCTGGAGGCTGGTGCCTGACTCCCCTGTCAGGCCCTGTGCAGGGATCCCTGCTCCGGCTGAGCCTCTCCTTGCAGCCCACCCCCCGCAGCGCTCCAGCATTGGGGTCAGCCGAGGGCAAGTCAGGACTCAGAGCCGGTGCTAGCCCATTGGGGGCCCTAAGCAGAATATTTTGGGTCCCCCTCCCATAATACTAAAACAGGCAAATAAAAAGCAAATGGGGGTTGCATGGGCTACCTAAACAGCTGATGAGGCGTAGGTGCCTCACACAAGCTTAGGGTTTGCAATTGGAGACTCTGAGCAGAAGGAGCCAGGCCACTTAGCACCAGCCCGTCAGCCAGGTGCACCCAGTCAGCTACTTACATGTATAAGCCCCCTCTCCACTCCCTTCCCCTCTCCTTAGCATTTCCTACTAGCTAATGTAGGTAGCTTCCCGTTCAGCCTTTGTGGATCTCTTTCTTAGGTGCCTAACTCTCTCCATGCATTGTATGGTGAACCTGGGTGCTTAGCTCGGGGCTGAAAATTTCTGTAGCTAGCAGGGCACCTAGGGGGTAGGTGTTTCAACCCTGAGTTGAAGAACACTTAAGTCCCTTTGGGCATCTGGGCCTTCCCCACTCTGTGCCTCCTTTTCTTTATCTATAAAATGAAGATAAGAACACTTTTCCACTCACAGAAGGCTGAATTAATTAGTTCCAAAATATGTCTTTTAAAAAGGCCCATTTGTTCATTCAAAAATACACATGAAACACCATACTTACATTTCTACATGGAGTAACACAACTGCAGGTTGCAAAATAGGCACTTGTACAAGCAGATGGTTATTTTTGCCTCCATTCCTGCAAACACATATATGCTTTATTTTAAGTAGGTACGTAGTCCCACTAGTTTCCAAATAATTGTTCATAGGATGGGGGCCTTTTTGTGCATAATGACCATCATTGTGCATCTTTTTATAGTAATGATGTAAAGGTGTTTTGAGACCTTTGTATAAAATACACCATGTAGTGGTGTGTGTTAAAGTGGCCAGTACTTCTATACTCATCCAGCCACATAGCTAACATACTCCCTGCAATTAACTGTACTGTGTATTAGGTACCCACCACTCTACTGCACCACACAGGGCCGGCTCCAGGCACCAGCTTACCAAGCAGGTGCTTGGGGTGGCCACTTGGGAGAGGGGCGGCATGTTCAGCTGTTCAGCAGCAATTCGGCGGACGGTCCCTCACTCCTGCTTGGAGCGAAGGACCTCCCGCTGAATTGCCGCCGCAGATCACAATCGCGGCTTTTTTTTTTTTTTTGGCTGCTTGGGGCGGCCAAAACCCTGGAGCCGGCCCTGGGACCACAGATCAAAATGTTGACCTAGCAATTATCTTGAGAACTTGTAAGCAGTTGTTCTAGGAAGTGCTTTTGCAACTACATATTCTTGGGTGGGCAACTGGGACATTTTTTATCACTGTGATTTCTGTGTCTTGCACTACCACTAGCTCAGCTCCACTGGTACTAGCAATGGGCAGAGAGATAATATAGACAAGGCACAGGCTGGTCTACCACAGTACCATCTAACCTTGTTTAAGGGTTGCTGATAGATTGAATGAAAATGTTATTAGGAGAATTACACCTGCATCTCTTTTGTATGTCAACAGTGCCATCCTGCGGTAGACTTATAAAACTTCAGGCAGGGGGAATGAAAATGAGAATTATTAACAGCTCTACTTAGGAAACCCTAAATTGTCTTTTATGTTTGCAAAAACAGAGCAGTATATTTACTTTTCCATGCTCAGAGGTCGTTTTTAGAGGCTGTTATTTTTCCATTAACCTCCTCCTTTGCTTTGGAGTTCATATCATATGTGTATTTTATATATAGCCTCTCAAACTGCATCCCACAGCATTTAGATAAACAACACTGGCATAGAGCTAAACAATAAATCACAACACAGGGAAAGCCATTTGAAAAGAGGTGTGAAGGCTGATCCAGATGGCAGGAAAGAGAAATCCTGCAACTACAAGGACCAGGACTGAGAATACAGCAACTTCGTCTAGTCCAGGGGTCGGCAACCTTTCAAAAGTGCTGTGCCGAGTCTTCATTTATTCACTCTAATTTAAGGTTTCGTGTGCCAGTAATACATTTTAACATTTTTAGAAGGTCTCTTTCTATAAGTCTATAATATAAATAAACTATTGTTGTATGTGAAGTAAATAAGGTTTTTAAACTGTTTAAGAAGCTTCATTTAAAATTAAATTGAAATGCAGAGCGCCCCGGACCAGTGGCCAGGACCCAGGCATGTGAGTGCCACTGAAAATCAGCTCGCGTGCCGCCTTCGGCACCTGTGCCATAGGTTGCCTACCCCTGCTCTAATCAACTCATTGATGGGATACAGAGAGCTGTGTTTGGCTCTGTCCGAGGGAAAGCTATTTTGAGGGTAGGGGCGGAATGAAGAGTTTCTAGGGGGGTTGAGTATTCCATTGAACAGAAAAGGAAAAAAATAATATTTTTTATTTCTGTTGGGATTTTTATCCCAAAGGTGTAGGAATATTAAAGAAGGTACTAACAGTGATTCCCCCAAGTGACAGTGACACCCCCCAATAATTTGTCCCCCACACTTTAAAATCCAACAGTTTCACCAAGTACAAAAATCTCTTGGGTCTTCTGTTAAAACTTGTAAGCTACTGTCTGTAGAAACCATTGATTGTATCTATCCTGTGAAAGATACTTTATTACTATGTAAAACTTACAAACAAGTTAATTGACTTTGTTCTTGAAGTAATTGATACAATGTAAACAAACACTATAAGCTGTTAAGTGACTTTCACTTCATTGTAACAGCAACGGCTCCTAGACCCCCACCCTCTGGGATTAAAGGGTCGGGAGTCTCAAATGAATTAGCACACACCCTGAAAGTGGTGGAGACAGTAAATTAAAATATGGTTAAGTTATGGAATGTATGTTGATGAATGCTTGATGTACATGAATGGTTAGGGAGGTGCCAGCCTAGAAAGGGAGTAGCCATCGGCCGAAGAATGTGTAAAGTGGACCACCAGAACCCTCGGAGGGTAAACTGGGATCCACCCCATCACCTGGAAGGATGAGAAACACAAACTTTGGACAGTTTGGAGCCACCAGGAATGTGCCATCTGCTGATTGAGTCAGCAACAGCAGAATGAAACAGCTCCCATAGACTAACATAGGAATTAATTCCTATAAGAATGGACACTCAAGACTGAGGATTTTGAGTCTCTGGTTCTGCTGCCAGCCTCCAGGAGCATCAGGTGCACCTGACACAGACTCGGCTCCATCCTCCTGACCAAGATGCCTGGCCAGTAACTTGGCATGAGCAACTTCTAGGCCGGTAACTATAACACCTATACAGAACTTGAATGAATGATTGTGTGAATGAATCTATCTATCTATCTATGTGTGTGTGTGTGTGTGTGTGTGTGTGTGTGTGTGTGTATAAGGAATAAGTAGTGATAGGAATAAGTAGTCAAACAACGTTGTTTACTTTTATCTTTTGCTTTATCATTATATTTACAATAAATGTGGCATCTTTGCCTTATCCCTCTTAATAAGATCCTGCTGGTTTTTATTCTATTGGTATAACAAAGGATGCCAAAATATTTAACCCACCACTGAAATGCAGCCACCTCTGCAATGGAACACAGCAGAGGACAAGAAGTACAGAAGAATAGAGTGTCCAGTTGAAATTGTAGGGGGCATTTAGGGAACCAGAATGGAATTAATAGGGATGGGAGCTCTCCACTTTCTCTCTCTGATCAAATGCCAAAGAGTAGCCACCGGTATTTGGTAAATAGGGACTCCACATCAAAAGTTATCAGCCTTTGGATTTCACGGGATTGTCAAGATTTAGACTTTGTCATTAGCATGCACCCAAGGGACATGTAAGGTCTCTGCATGTGTCTGCCCCATTAAGGGTAGCTGGTAAAAATGAGGACTGAAAACTCTTAACCTTCTCTTCCAAACAGGAGAACAAGATTTGCAAAAATGACTGATGAGCTGCTATAGATTTCTGGTAGCCCTTGAATTAGCACCTTTGCCTTAACAAGGAATTTGGCCGTTGAGGAAAGGAGTTGGGGCCATAGAGTAGAGGTGATCAAAATTGGTAGTAAAATGTAGTTTTAACACAAATTTCCATCCAAAACTTTGTCTTTTTTGTTAAAATTTGAAATTTCACTTACATCTTGCATTGAAATGTTGAATTTCAAAAATCTGCAACCAATTCATAGATACTTTTACAATTGTGTAATTCAGTCAGATTGATTTTCTCTCAATCCTTCCACTGTCAGGGGTCACAGGAATTTAAAAATACATAGGGCAGCTTCTATGCCCAGCTTCTAGCCCTAGAGCTATGAGTAGTCAATGCTTCTTTCTGTTCCTGGTTCAAACTTTGGAAAATCCAAACTTTGGAGCTGGTTGAAATTTTAAGAAGTCTACATCATGAACATTTTTGAAATGTTCAAGTTGATTTTAGTTTGCAGGTCTCAATACAGAACCATTTTTTCAAAAATGTTAGTGACTTTTTATTGGGATTGTTAGTGGAAATATTATCAAAGTTATTAAAATGGTTATTGACTTTTTAAAATACCAGACCTGTGTTTCAATATATGCAACATTTTGATTACCACTTCAATAATGCTTTTGATAAACATCTCAATTAAAAATGTTTGAGGAATGTTTTGAAAAGCAAATTTTTGTTTTAAAAATAATCAACATTCTTTTGGAAAATGTGGTGTTGGGTTTTTTAAGAGAACAAGGCCATTTTTTAATTGAAAAATGTTCTGAAAATTTTCTACCAAATCTACATTAAGTTAAAAAAAAACAAAAACAAAACAGGATTCACATGTGGCTCAAATCATTATGTGCACGGATGTCAAAGGGAGCTCTTTGTGAGGCTTGAGACCACAATATGCAGTAGGGATAAGGCCACAGTACAATTTGGAAGGGACACGTGACATTTGCCCTATGGATGTTCATGGTGTAAGCTAATTCACCTTGTCTGATTCCAAGCAGAGATGGCTGTGAACCAACACAACAGTCCAGATTTGAAAATGCACACATTCTGAGGGATTCAAGAATCCAAGCCCAGATACAAATCTCAATGGTTATGTCTCTTGTGAAAGAGTAATGACCAGGGCTGGCGGTCGCCTAGGGTGCTAACATTTGGGGGACGGCGACCATGGTGACGGATCTTCGGCTGCCCAGGTCGTCATCGGTATTTCGGGGGCGGGACCTTCTGCCGCCTCTGTCGGGGGCGGCATTTCAGGGGCGGGACCTTCCGTCACCTTGGGCGGCAAAAAAAGCTGGCAGCGCTCCTGGTAATGACAGGACTCAGCTGTAATTAACAAATTCTTTATTGAGGCTTTTGGATACAGACAGAGTCTGTGGTTCTCCCTGGCTCTTTAGTTCCCAAACATAACTTCTGATGCCCAGAATCACCACAAGTCCCTAAGACATGTCTATATTGCAATGGGAGCTGCCCCTGTACAAAGCTGTTATGCAGGGGAGATTAACAAGTGGTTTATCTCTCTATTAATGGGATAGTCAGTTCCATTCCAAGAGTGGAGGAATGCAAAGCAATGGCCTTACCTCATTAATTTTCAGCGTGTGGTTCCAGAGCTGGTGTGACTTGTCAGGGTATTGAAGGTATTCTTCCAGGAACCCACATCGGAGTCATATTTTGGGCAGACCAAACAGAGTGCTGATTACTGGAATACTCTTCCCGGATACCTGATGCACACACGGAGCTACAGGGAGCAGTGCACTGAGCAAACATACTGGATCTGCCAGCATCTATCTCAACCAGCCAGGAAGGAAGGGAGGAGAAACACACCACATTCCTTCCCAGACACAAAGGAGATGAGTGAGAGGACACCCTATGTCAAAAAAAGCCACCGAGACACAAAATAATTCTCTTTGGGAGGCACCATTGGTCACTAGTTGGAGCAGGAGAGTTGGGCTCTGTTTCTGTTGGGTCTCTTTAAATGACCCTTTCTGTCTACTGTATTTCAGAAGGCACCAGAACCCTGCAAGAGCAGCAATACATATAGGTAGCTGTCAGGAGACCAGTTTGTAGGTGGTCAGACCTAGTGGTCAGAGTCCAAATGCCAGCGTCAAGGGTCAACATAACAACATAAGACCAGCCATACTGGGTCAGACCAAAGGTCCAACTAGCCCAGTATCCAGTCTTCTGACAGTGGTCAATGCCAGGTGCCCCAGAGGAAATGAACAGAACAGACAATCATCAAGTGATTCATCCCCTGTTGCCCATTCCCAGCTTCTGGCAAACAGAAGCTAGGGACACCATCCCTGCCCAGCCTGGCTAATAGCCATCAAGACAGAACTGGAGTTAGGAATAAGAGCCAAGCATCAGAAAAGATTACTAGGAGTCAGGGAAGGCAGGATCAGGGTTGGTTCTGAGACAGGAACAAGGCTGGGGAAGGGCAGGATCTGAGCTAAAGCTGTGGAGGAGCAGAGCAGGGGCTTGATGAGAGATCAGCACAGGACGGAAGAGAGTCTGTGGACACATATGTTGAGCACCAAGCAAGCTACTGCTGCTGCTGAGCTTAAGAACAGGCCTGCTACCTTCTGCAGCCAATCAGGCAGGGTGTCAGGAGTACTGAGCAGGTGCAGCTGCAGGGCCTTACTACTGACAATGGCTAGGTCTTGTGAGTAATATAGTTTTAATAAACACTGTGATTTGGACATCAATGTGGCCATGGGGTTCTTTCATATTATACTTGTTGTGTAAAGAGAAAAAGACCCAACATGTGCCTCAGTGTGACCTGGGGTAAGTAATTTAGGCTTTTTGGGCCTCAGTCTCCCGATCTGTAAAATGGGAATAATGATACCTTTGTAAAGCACTTTGAAAGCTTTGGATGAAAAGTGCTCTTGCTGTTCCTGTAACCCACAAAATAATACTAGTGCAGGTGCTCATCCTAGGAATGGGAATATTCAGGATTCTGAAATCCCAGTCAGAGTTTATTCTGACACTTTATTTCAAATCTAGTTTAAATGACCATATTCAGTGCAACCTCCAATTTCTAATGATTTATGAGGCACTGAGGCCCATAGGGGCTGTCCATAAACTATATAACACCCTTTTTGGTGATTTTTTTTTGCAACCCAACCCTTGTAACACTGAAACAAAACAGGAAAATTAAGGACCTACCCACCCCCTCCTGCATTAGGTAATTTATAGACAGCCTTATAGGTTATGTCTACACTTGGAGCTGGAGGTGTAAATTGCAGCTCAAGGAACATACCCCTGCTAGCTTTGATTGAGCTAGCCCACTAAAAATAGAGTATAGTCCTGGCAGGACGGGTTAGCCACCTTAAAGATGTGCCTAGCGCCTTGGATAGGTATGTACTAGGGAAGGCGATCCTCTCCAGCAGGTACACTCTATTTTTAGCACACTAGTTGATCAGAGTTAGCGCAGACATGTCTCCTCGAGAGGGAATTTACATCTCCTGCTCAAATGTAGACATACCAATTGCTGCCAGATGCCCACCTTGTGACATAAAGTGACGCTGAAACCCTGTTCACCACTTGGTGGTGCCAGCTGCATGGGGAAAACAAATACCCATCTGGCTTAATACCGCACACACTACAGCAGCAATTACGCTTTGGCTGGGAATTAACCACAGCCGATGCCTAGGCTGCTGCAATTCAGGATGAATTAAAACATTTACAAGCTGACTTCTTTACAAGACAATTCCACGTGTGCTTGAGAAGCAAAGCATTAAGCTGCATGCATAAGAACTCAAATGGCTATTTCCTAGAGTACCTGATAGTCTGTGCTAAAATCCCTGCAGGGAGACAGAGCAGGCATCCAGCCATCTAGGTGATGTTCTGAGTAAACACCTCAGAGAGGGATTTGCTAATCTACTTACCAAACAGCCTCTCCAACAATCCCCATTGTTAGTGAACTGCATCTGTGCTGCTTCATGTAAGGAAGGAAAGCATAGCCTGTGTCAGTGGAGAGAGATTTTGATTGATACCTGCTATTGCAGCCTGACTTGGAGGGCTTTGGAAATGTTTTCTCCAAGAGCTAGTGGGCGAATAGTTCCACTCAGGTTACAAGGAAGTCCAGGCAGAAGGGGGATTGGAGAGGCAGCAGGGCCCACGAGAGGCTCTCTAGTTAAGGGTCCAACATTTACAGAAATTAACAGTTCAGCTGTGAGATTTTCACTTTCCTGCTGACACTTGGCAGGGACTGTCTTAGTCTGGGAATAAGCTCTGTGTTTTCTTTTTCACTATGGACCCAATCCTGAAATCCCTGCTAATTTGTTACTCAAGCAAAAATCTCAGTGATGTCCTTGCTCCCCCAAACTTCCACTCATTTCAGTGAGAATTTTGCCTGGGTCCAGATTTGAACCAGGTTGTCAGGCTCTGGCTCTGCATTTGGTTTGGATTATTGTGAACAATTTGCTCTGCAGTGTCTCATTAAACCCATTTACTGGGGCACGGTTAGCATCCATTATGGTACATGGTGCAATTTGAACCACTGACTCAGGAGTAGCTGCACTTCTATAGGCCTCATCACTCTTGAAGCAAGTACTCTTAAGGGGCACTGGAGTTGGGAAGTATGGAACCCTCCCACCTCTTTCCCCAGTAGCAAGAAAGGTGCTACTGTGTCTTGTATGAGAAGATTTAGATAAATAACATCTTAGCGAGCACAGTCTAATCGGAGAGAGGCAACGTGATCCCGAGGAAAGGGCACCTGACTGTGAATCAGGAAACCTAGGTGTCTCCCTGGCTCTGTCTGCTCTGTGATCTGGGCAAGTCACTTTACCTCCAAGTGCCTCATTTTCCCCATCTGTAAAATGAAAATGGTGATGTTTACTCTTATTTATAAAATGCTTTTAGATCTCTGGATGACAAGTGCTATAGAAAATAGGAATTAATAGCTAGAGAAGAAGGTGGGGGTGTTAGACTCTTGAGACCTAATGGCAGTTGTGACACTTTCTCACTATTTGATCTAGACTACTTTTTTTAGGGTTCAGCATGCTGTCTTGTAAGTTCAGACAGCTGCAGGGGAAAGAGGGAAACCCTCACATCAGCCCCCAAAAGTGGGTGCCTAAGCAAGATGCCCGAATCCCTTGTTTGGATATATCATCATTTAATCAGGGCTTATGTGAACAAAATATGGGATTTTGGGAGTAGATATAACTTTTGCCACATCTTCTGATTGCTTTCCTCAGTCTGACAGCATCACTGCAATCTTATCTTGATTCAGCCTCAGTCAGCTAGTCCTCATCCCTGCCCCAGACACCATATAAAGCACTTGATTGCATCAACTGGGAATCGGTAGATATGGAGACATGGGGCTGTTGGTCTTCAGCAGAATGAAAGCATGATAGCCCATGTTTCCTTACTACCCCTCAAACTGTCCCATACTCCTGTTGAATAAGGGTATGTGCAGGGAGGGGGAGAAGGAAGACAAGCTGGAATCTTGTGGAAACACAGTGAGAGCACTCTATGAAAGAAGAGCAATTTGCATGTGCAGTCAGGGATGTAGGTGTTTATGTAGTTATGGCAGGAATCACAAGGTGGTGTGTTACACTGAGGCTATGTCTACGCTTGGAGCTGAGGGTGTCATTCTCAGCATGTGCAGACATACATGCACTAGATCTGCTCAAGGTAGCACTAAAAATAGCAATGGAGCAGAAGTAGCATGGCCAGTGGTGAGTGTGTGTGTGTGGGGAGGGTGTTGCACTCAGGGTGGCTAGCTTGTCCCATCGCTTGCCACTGCCCATGCTGTCCCAGCTACAGTACAATTTTTAGCATGCTAGTTTGAGCAGAGCTAGCATGGGTACATCTGCATAAGGTGAATCAAACACCAGCTCCAAGTGTAGATGTAGTCTTAGTCTGCCAACATCCTGTTTTTAGCATATGAGCAAAAGTTCAGTATTGGGAAGACTAACTGGGTGGTTAGATTTTGTTATGCAAGGTTCTGTGTAGGGGACTGGTCCTTAAAGAGCCTACTGTGTGAGCAACAGGAGAGTTTGCTCTCCTCTTTGCTCTTTGATCAGAGTCAATTCTTGAGGCAAAGCTTCTTCCTGGGAACTGGTTATGGTGTTGGGGATGAGATTCCTAAAAAGGGGGGTTGTCTGCATGCTTTTTGTGACCACCTCTGTTCCAGACCTGGTGTATAGCACAGAATCATATAGTAGGGCTGGAAGGGATCTTGAGAAGTCATCAAGTCCAGACCCCTGTGCTGTGGCAGGAACAAGTAAACCTAGACCATTCCTAAGGCCTTGGCTACACTTGCAAGTTAGAGCGCATTACATCAGCCCCGGGCACCCTAACTCCTGAGGTGTCCACACTGGCAAGGCACTTAGAATGCCTGGACTCTGCAGCTGGAGTTCCCCTGGTAATCCACCTCCATGAGAAGCATAGTGCTTGCTGCGCCCTGGCTGAAATGCCACGGTGTCAGTGTGGACCACATGTTGCATTACTGCACTGTGATTGGCCTCTGGAAATGTCCCATAATCCCTTGAAGTCAAGTGGCCACTCTGGTCATTGTTTTGAACTCAGCTGCAGGCATGCAGATATCCCCTTTCAAAGCTCCGTTTCTGACAGCCGGCATGCTCATCTGCTCTGGGACAAAGGAAACCATTACTGTGGAATGCTCCTGCTGCAGAGGCAGGCGTTTGTGCGTGTGTGTGCCTGTGTGTATGTGAGAGAGAGAGAGGGGTGGGAGTGGGGGCTGATGTGAGGGTTTCCCTCTTTCCCCTGCAGCTGTCTGAACTTACAAGACAGCATGCTGACACACTCTGCCCCCCAAAACACACTGTCTCTCCCCCCACATACACACAACACACTCTCCTGTCACACTCCCGCCCCCCATTTGAAAAGCATGCTACAGCCACTTGCACACTGGGATAGCTACCACAATGTACTGCTCTCTGTGGCATTGCAAGAGCTGCTAATGTGGCCACGCCAGTGTGCTTGCAGCTGACAGTGTGAACACACGGCAGCGTTTTCTTTGCTGCAGTCTCCGAGGACTGGTTTAACTCCCGGTGCTCTACATCTGCAAATGTAGCCAGGCCCTAATAGGTGTTTGTTCAACTTGTTTTTAAAAGCTTCCAATGATGTGGACTCCATGACCTCCCTTGGAAACCTATTCCAAAGTTTAACTACCCTTCTAGTTAGAAAGTTTTTTCCTAATATCTAACCTAAATCTCCCTTGTTGCAGATTGAGCCCCCCATTTCTTGTCCTACCTTGTCCTAGACATGGAGAACAATTGATCCCCGACCTCTTTATAACAGCCTTTAACATACTGGAAGACTATCAGGTCCCCCCTCTCAGTCCTTTTTTCTTAGGACTAAACATGCCCATTTTTTTCAACCTTTCCTCGTAGGTCAGATTTTTTAAACCAGGTGTTCTCTAACTTTATTGCACTGTGATTCCCCCTTCTGACAACAAAAATTGCTACACGACCCCAGGAGCGGACACCAAAGCCTGAGCCCGCCCAAGCCCCACCGCGCCGGGTAAGGGGGGGTCAAAGCCAAAGCCCAACTGCCCCAACGGCTTCAGCCTCTGGCAGGGGGGCCTGTAATCTGAGCCCTACTGCCTAAGGCTGACACCCTCAGGCTTTGGCCCTAGACAGTGGAGCTTGGCCTCTGGCCCCAGCAAGTCTAAACCAGCCCTGGCGACCCCATTAAAACGGGACCGCGACCCACTTTGAGGTCCCGACCCACAGTTTGAGAACCGCTGTTCTAAACCTTTTATCATTTTCTTGTTCTCCTCTGGACTCTTTCCAATTTGTCCACATCCTTCCTAAATTTGTGGTACCCAGAACTGAACACAATACCTCAGCTGGGGCTTCACCAATGCCGAGTAGAGTTAGACAATTACTTCCTATGTCTTACATACAACACTTCAGCTAATACACCCAAGAATCATATTAGCCTTTTTTGCAGCTGCCTCACATTGCTGCCTCACATTTCAGTTTATGGTCCACTATAACCCCCAGATCCTTTTCAGCTAGGGTGACCAGATGAGAGGAAGAAAATATCAGGACACCGGAGGGGGTGGGGGGACAACAACAACAAAAAACTGCCAGCGGAGCAAAATATCGGGACAAGAGATTGGTCGGGACGCAGGACAAACAGCTAAAAATCGGGACGGTCCCGATTTAATCGGGAAGTCTGGTCACCCTATTTTCAGCAGTACTATCACCTCACCAGTTATTCCCCATTTTGTAGCTGTGCATTTGATTTTTCCTTCCCAAGTGAAGTACTTTGCACTTGTCTTTATTAAAATTGATTTTGTTGAATTCAGACCATGTGAACAAGTGAAACAAGTTACACAGAGAATATACCTAGAATCTACATCACTGATTTATCTTCCAGTGGGTAGCTGACCTGCAAGACCCTGGCCATCTGCATTCATCAGAGGGGTAACAGTATTGTTAGAATGGGACATTACACTGGTGTCAGAAGAAAGGGCAATGATATAATTCACAATGTCAGCACAAAATTCCACAAACAAAAATGGAAGCGTGGTTATGTCTGGACTGATAACGTAGGCTTAAATGTCAGGGTCCTTAAAAGGGATTAATCCTGTGAAAAAGGGTGGCATGACTGGGTCCCACATTCTTCTCCCCAATGTGTAACCGAGTGGAGAAATTAGCTCTGGAGCTATAGACATAAAAAAGCAAATACAAAAGTTTAGTCACGTAAAGGTGCAGACACTCTCCTGGAATGGCTCTGCATGGAATTTAAAACTCATCTTAGAGACCAGGGGTCTCTCAAAGGAGGACCTTGTTTTTATTAACTTCATAGTTAAGCCTCGTAAATTACCAGGTGCCACCTGGAGTAGAGACTTCTGTATTGTGTTGTGGTTGATGGTAACTTGTGGTTAGCACCAGAGCGGTACTGGGAGATGGGAGGGACAGGGATAGGGTGAGACAAACAGCACTGCAGTGAGCTTTAAAAATCAGAGGGGAGAAGGGCAGAGAGAGAGATCGAGAGAGATCTTGACGTTTGGAACCAACTGAGCAGACGTACAAACGACTCTACAAACTGGCAGTGAGAGAAAGGTAGGCTAACAGTCTTAACTGCAATAACCCAGCTGCTTGTGAGACATACAAGAATTGATTCAACTATTTCCATGTATTAATGTATATGTCATTAATCTGATTTTATAAACTCTTTCTCCCAAAAAGTAGCACCTCACTCCACAAACAGTCCCCCTCATTTCAGTGGGGCTACTCACAGAATAAGGTATTACTCAGTGTGAGTAAGAGCATGACAATCTAACCTTGTTTTAGAAGGACCTGAGATATTCTGAGAGGGCCAGAAAAGGAATTTTATTTTTCTTTCCAAGCTAAAAAGAGGTAACATTAAACACAGCCGTCAGATCCAGTTAAATTATGAGTGTATTTGATGGTTGGGGCATGGGGTTCATCGTGGAGGATTGTTCAGTGCAGCCCAATTAGAACAACAGAGCAAAGGCAAATTTCTAGTGAATGTTAGGGAAATATTCCCAGCACTGAGGTCTGTGGAGTAGTCTTCCAAGGGAACAGGTGGAAGCTCCATTGCTTAGGAGCTGGAGAATTAGACTAGATAAAGTATTTGATTAATAGACTGTAGGGAACAATCCTGGACCGGCGGAATGGATGATCAGGTGACCTAAGAGGGCTTCTTTGACTCTCATCTCTTTAGGACATATTTGCTGAAAGGAAACAAAT
The DNA here is from genome assembly GCF_002925995.2 of Terrapene triunguis. Classification (NCBI taxonomy): domain Eukaryota; kingdom Metazoa; phylum Chordata; order Testudines; family Emydidae; genus Terrapene; species Terrapene triunguis. Next base: position 23,289,511 of record NW_020664447.1, read on the forward strand.
GAATTTTTGAACTTTTTCTCAGCAGGGGGTAAGAGCCATCTGCTATATTTGAGTTGCAGTTTGACAGCAAGGTCATGGGCCTGGGATCAGGTGTGGTACTAAGATGACACACCATACAAGGGTGGGACAAGGAAAGAAGGTATTAGCTACTTTGCACTGGATTTGGAACATACCTATTGCTGGCTGGTTCATCACAATAACTAGTGAGCAAACTCAGGGGTGTCATTTCAGAAAAATTATGGTGGTGGGAAGGCCAAAGTTGTATCTGCATATAGAACCTTAGATGTGAGTATACTATATCCTGCAAAGTTTGTGGGGGGCAAAAAGTGGAAAACATAATGGAGCATATACACCCCTGAAAAGTTTTTTAGGGGCAAACTAAGGTCAGGGGAGGCAACTGCCACTCGTGGCCCCCAAGCAAATGATACCCCTGAGGAAACCTTAGGGGGCATAGCTTGTTGGCTGCTCTCCAAAGCTGGAGAGGTGCTGATGATGCAGCTAGAGACACTGGGAATCTCAATGAAAGTCCCTGTAAACAGGTTTCTGCTTTGGCTGCAAAATCACAAAATCCAGGATCATTGTTAGTGTGTGTGTAATCAGTAAAATGGGAATAATAATACTTCCCTATGTCACAGATATGCTGCAAAGATAAACTGACTAATGTGTGTAAGGTGCTCAGATATTCCATTGACAAATGTTTTGGAAAAGACTATAGGCAAGCAACAGCTTTATATGTTACTTGCAGAATAAATATTGACCATTTAACTGATGAATAAGTACTATGCAGTAGCAGGATAATTAAACAGGAAAGTACTATGTGGTTACAAATTCACTACATGATTATGTTGGTCTTTTATAACACAGACAAGGTGGGTGAGGTAATAGCTTTTATTGGACCAACTTCTGCTGGTGAGAGAGAGAGACAAAGCTTTCCAGCCACACAGAGCTCCTGAATAAGGGTTCAGTGTCACTCAAAAGCTTGTCTCTCTCACCAACAGAAGTTGTTCCAATAAAAGCTATTACCCTACCCACCTTGTCTCTCTCAGATCCTGGTACCAACACGGCTACAACTATAATTTTATAGCACAGTTCAGATACCAAATAATTCACAGGTTAGTGGGCCAAATCCTAACTCCTTACTCAGGCAAAACTCCCAGCTTCTGCATTTGACCTTATCAAACTAGGTAGTGCAGTATTTCCAGGTAAAACCTTTGAAGGTACCACACAAGTAACTCCATGATATTTAGTGCACTGTGAAGTACTCTAGTGTGAGACAGGCAGGTCTTATCTCTGGACTGACAGTCACCTAAGGAAAAGATATTTTGTAATATTTATTTTTGTCCTGCTGATCTCACCTCTTCTACTCCCATTTGAATTCTAGCAAGGCAATAGAGCAGCTCAAAGGACTGTAGGAGAATAGGGTAAAACAGTGAAGGACAACAAGTCATTCAGTCCCTCTGCAAGCAGCAGAGTATAGCTCAATAGGCAAACAGGACTTTTGTGGGGCAAGCAGGACACTGCTCTGCTGGTAGGAGATTTCGACAACTAGGTCAGCAGGGTCCACAGCAGGGTCCAGTCAAGCAAGACAACGGGTACAGCCGTCATAGATCTGCACCAGATAGTAGGTTACAGTTTTATAGCTAGCAGGGTACAAACAAGCAGGACAGCAGGCTATAGCCCAAAAGGACAGCAGGGGATGGCTGTGCAGGCACTCAGATTCAGCATTGTAGGCAGCAGGGCATAGCAGTGCAGGCAGATGGATATAGCAATGCAAGCAACTTGTTCTCAGTGGGATGGAATTAAGAGAAGCTGGAAAGAAAACAAACCCTTAATTTTTTTGCCAAGGTGCACTTGAAGGATTTTGAAGTTAAACTCTTAAGGCGAGAGCTGAGCAGGTTGACATGTCACTCTGGATTTGGAACTTAATCAGAGCCAGTAATCCTTTCCAGCTGGACTTTGGAAGATTGTATTGAAATATTGCTCTATTGAAAGGTTATATTTTTTTAAAAGAGATAATCTCAGAAACATAATGCAGGAAAGACAGATCAAAATTTCAGACACTGAAAGGAACACAGGCATCCTCAGAATAGATACAGTGGTCTAGAGAGCATTATAGCTAAGTGAAGATAGAGCCTTTATTTGAAACAAATACTATAAGGTTAAAATAATATATTCTTAAAATACATTTTACTTTGTTTCTGTTACTAACCAATTTCATTTTCAATTTCATTTTCATTACTAGCCAATTTCATTTTCAGACTCTCATCCACTAGCACAATGTTGCAATGTTTGAATTGCAAGTCCCTCAAAGGAATATTTATTTGTATAAAATGTCATGTTTCCACAGCAACAACATCAGTGGTGTATTTGATAATAGATTGTTTTTACAAAATCTAAAATTGACCAGACATTTTCAATTGTCCAAACCATGTAACTCTTCCACATAAGGTCGCAGTTCAGCAAGGTATTTAAGCACATGCCTGTCTTTAAGCATGTGAGTTGTCCCTTTGGGCCAGTAAATTGTCATGGCTCCATTGACGTCAGCTGAGGATCTGTTCCGTTGAATTTAAGTCAGTATGTGGCTAAGTGCCTTCTGAACCTAAATGAGGTCATGATTCTGCATTGGGATCAGCTAGCATGGAATGCCTTTAAAGGAACCACACACTAATGATCCCACTTCAGGATCAGGGCCTAAAAAGTGAAGTGGTGGTAGTGGTGTTGATGAATTAAAAACATGGTATGAGAGATGTATATTTCCACTTTTCAGCCTCCAGTTTAACTCAATTTCATATAAGCAGTGATCATAAGTCATCAGATATCATAGTCTTTACTCACTCAAGTAGTTCCATTGACTTCAGTGAGACTACCTGTGTGAATATGGATATAGGTGTGAGCAGTTAAGGTTGGAGGATTGGATACTGCTATCTGTTAGTTGTTCGCTGTCCTATGGTGTGTGAAGTGAGTTGGTGGTCTCAATGCAGTTTTTATGGCCATTTGTCCACATCAGGGTCAGGGCTGAGGTACATCGGTAGGGCTGTGTGGGGAAGTGTACAGTGCCCCTACCTATGCTGCTTCTGTCCTGTAGATAAACAGATGGACTGCCATTTTTAGGCATCTCAATCTAGTACCTGTCACGCACACTCAATAGTTTAATCCCATCCCCTTCTGGATAAAATCAGAGTATGCATGTTAATCAGTATTACTGTGTATTCTTATTACACTCAAAATGTGTAAGGTGCTTTACTGACATATAAGTAGATAGACCCCTACCCAAAAGAGTTTATAATCTCAATAGGCAACATACAGGCAAAGGAGTGTTTGGGGTCAGGTGAGTGCAGAAAGCAGGTGCTCTTCATGTGCAAGCATCCTTTACACAGGCCTGCCAGTGTACCTTACTTCTCAGTACCCTTCTCTCCTGATTCCATTTCCAGCCTGGGCAAAGGTTACCAATTGTGTAATGTTGTACGGCAACTCTGCAGTGTGGGTAAATATCCTCAGTTTACACTGAGGTCACCAAATTGATTTTACTTGTAACTAGAGGTACTTGAAAACTGGAGAAAATCTATTGCATTTGCACACAGTCCCATCCATACTTTAACACCTCTCCCAGCATCTTTAGTAGTACCAAATGTGTGGCTCTCTAAGGATTAACAGTTGTCACACACCAGGGCCATTCAGATCTTTAAAGTAAATGTGGCAATAGAATCAAATCTTTTTCATCCAAAAGCCTAGGCTCTTACCACTTGAACTAAAGGAAACTCTCCTTTAGTTGTTAGAAGTATAGAGCCTATGACACACAGAAGATCTGTTCCAATTCTGTCCAGTAGAGGGCAATGGCACATACACTAGCCATTTCATTACACTATTATTACCCCCAATTTAAGATGGTACTATGCTGTAGCCTGTGTCTGTTTAATTCAATCATGGAATTTCTTTCATGGAAACATTTGCTTATTTTGCAATATGGGTGAAATTTACTCCTGAGTTCTGAGTAGAGTGGCAGCACAAAACCTATGCAGCACATGAGCCTCACTTAAACCCTGATTTGAGGGTTTAAATTGATCTGAAGTGGTGCATAGGTCTTTTGCTGGCCCTCTGCACAAGGGTGAATTTTACTCTTTGTGATTGTCCAGATATCTTATTGGCGTGAGATAATTTATATCTACAATGGTATTTCAGACTTTGGGAAACAGCTTATTGTCAAAGCATCTACCAGTCATTAATGACTGTAGACTTATGCCTCTTAAAATCCACATGCTTCATACATTTGCACCATTGTTCATTTTGGAGTATTTCACTTACCTACAGTGCTCTCTTTTTTCCCCTCAGGTAATCCAGTTCCCGCCAGAATGGACGTGCTGACGTCACCAAGCATGGGCCTGCACACCATGCCGGAAGAAATCCAGCACCCATATACTAAATTTTCTGAATGGAAGTTCAAGCTGTTTAAAGTGAGATCATTTGAAAAGGCACCTTCTGTAGACAACCAAGTGGCAAATAAAGAGAAAGCAGAGAAGGTGGCCTCTTTGGACAAAGGCACTATGGTGCAGATGGATGCGGCAGTTTCAGTGGCAGAAAAGCCACTTCTGGCAGATACAGACTTAAATCACAATAAGCAGGCTCTCGAAAAAGATGCTGACAACCTGAAAATGCAAGAGAATGCAGCTCATCAAGCACACCTGCAGCAGCTCTGCCGCATCTGTGGAGTTTCATTTAAAACTGATCGCTACAAGAGAAGTCATCCTGTGCATGGACCAGTGGACAGTGAAACTCAGGGACTTCTGAGAAAGAAAGAGAAAAGAGCAACATCTTGGCCGGATCTTATTGCCAAGGTTTTTAAGATTGACGTGCGAGGAGATATCGACACAATCCACCCCACTCGGTTTTGTCACAACTGCTGGAGCATCATCCACAGAAAGTTCAGCAACGCCCCATGTGAAGTGTATTTCCCGAGGAACAGCACCATGGATTGGAAGTCCCACTCCCCAAACTGCACTGTTTGTTATACTGCTCGTCGTGGGGTCAAGAGAAAGAACCAGCCATCCAATTTACAGCTGGGCAAAAGGCTCAAGATCATTGCAGAACGTGCCCGAAAAACTAAAGGTGTAAAAAAACAAGTACAGGTGAACAACAAAAACCTTATGAAAAAGATTGTCAACTGCAAGAAGATACATCTTAGCACCAAACTTCTTGCAGTTGACTACCCTGCAGATTTCGTTAAGTCCATCTCTTGCCAGGTCTGTGAGCATATTCTGGCAGACCCAGTGGAAACGACATGTAGTCACTTATTCTGCAGAACCTGCATCCTTAAGTGCCTCAAAGTTATGGGCAGCTATTGTCCTTCCTGCCGATACCCTTGCTTCCCTACTGACCTGGTGAGTCCAGTGAAATCCTTCCTGAACATCCTCAATTCCCTGGCTGTGCGATGCCCAGTGAAAGAATGTGATGAGGAGGTTTTGTTGGGCAAATACTGCCATCATCTCTCCAGCCACAAAGAGGTGAAAAGGAAAGAGATTTACACGCAGGTAAATAAAGGTGGCCGACCGAGGCAACACTTACTCTCATTGACCAGGAGAGCGCAAAAGCATCGTCTGAGAGAACTCAAGCTTCAAGTCAAAGCTTTTGCTGAGAAAGAAGAAGGAGGTGATATAAAGGCTGTGTGCCTAACCTTGTTCCTGCTGGCTCTGAGAGCAAGAAATGAACACAGACAAGCAGATGAGTTGGAAGCTATAATGCAAGGGAAGGGATCAGGGCTTCACCCAGCTGTTTGCCTGGCAATCCGAGTCAACACCTTTCTCAGCTGTAGCCAGTACCATAAAATGTACAGAACTGTAAAAGCTATAACTGGGAGGCAGATCTTCCAGCCATTGCATGCTCTCCGCACTGCTGAGAAGGCACTCTTGCCAGGTTATCATCCATTTGAGTGGAAACCCCCCTTGAAAAATGTGTCCACTAATACAGAAGTAGGAATTATAGATGGGCTGTCAGGGCTGCCACACTCAGTTGATGACTACCCACTAGACACGATTGCCAAGAGGTTTCGATATGATGCAGCCTTGGTTTCTGCCTTAATGGACATGGAGGAAGACATTTTGGAAGGCATGAAAGCACAAGACCTGGATGACTATTTGAATGGCCCCTTCACTGTGGTGGTGAAGGAGTCTTGTGATGGGATGGGAGATGTCAGTGAGAAGCATGGAAGTGGACCAGCTGTCCCTGAGAAGGCAGTTCGATTTTCTTTCACACTCATGAACATCAGTATAGCTCATGGTAATGAAAATGTAAGGATCTTTGAAGAAGTCAAGCCCAATTCAGAGCTGTGTTGCAAGCCCTTGTGCCTTATGCTGGCCGATGAATCGGACCATGAGACTCTGACAGCCATCCTGAGCCCTCTCATAGCAGAAAGAGAGACCATGAAAAGCAGCGTTCTGCTTCTTGAAATGGGAGGCATCCTCAGAACATTCAAATTCATCTTTAGGGGTACAGGGTATGATGAGAAACTTGTCCGTGAAGTGGAAGGCCTTGAAGCCTCAGGCTCTACTTACATCTGCACCCTTTGTGATGCAACCCGCCTGGAAGCCTCTCAGAACTTGGTCCTCCACTCCATAACAAGAAGTCATGCTGAAAACCTGGAGCGGTATGAGGTATGGAGGTCCAACCCATATAATGAATCTGTTGATGAGTTACGTGATAGAGTGAAGGGTGTTTCTGCCAAACCTTTTATTGAGACTGTTCCTTCCATAGATGCACTGCATTGTGACATCGGCAATGCGGCTGAGTTCTACAAGATATTCCAGTTTGAGATAGGTGAGGTGTACAAGAACCCTGACATATCTAAAGAAGAGAGGAAGAGGTGGCAGTCGACTCTTGACAAGCACCTTAGGAAGAAGATGAACCTGAAGCCCATAATGAGGATGAATGGAAACTTTGCTAGAAAGCTTATGACCAAAGAGACAGTGGAAGCAGTATGTGAATTAATAAAGTGTGAGGAAAGGCATGAAGCCCTAAGAGAACTGATGGACCTTTACCTTAAGATGAAACCAGTGTGGAGGTCTTCATGCCCAGCCAAAGAGTGCCCAGAATTGCTGTGTCAGTATAGCTTCAACTCACAACGTTTTGCTGAGCTCCTGTCCACAAAGTTCAAGTACAGATATGAGGGCAAGATTACGAATTACTTTCACAAAACTCTTGCTCATGTTCCTGAAATCATTGAAAGAGATGGCTCCATTGGCGCCTGGGCAAGTGAAGGGAATGAATCTGGGAACAAATTATTTAGGCGTTTCCGAAAAATGAATGCCCGGCAGTCAAAATGCTATGAAATGGAGGATGTCTTGAAGCACCACTGGCTGTATACCTCTAAGTACCTGCAGAAGTTCATGAATGCCCATAATACATTGAAAAGCCAGGGCTTCACAATTGATCCAGGGCAGAGTTTAGAAGACTCTCTGGCATTGGAAAACACTTTAGAAATGACTGATTCTATGGAATTCTAAACATAACGATCATTTGAATTGGGTTTGCAATTAAGTCTTCCTAGACGGGGTGCAGTAAGGCCTGCAAATATCACTTTTACACTGAGTGTTAAAGGGAATCTGTCCCTGCTCAGAGGAGTTTGGTAAACATCTGGATGGTAGTTTCCAGAAAATGGTAATACAGACTAACTGGTTGGTGTCATTTTCCAGCCATTTTGTGAGGTAAAAGTGGAAAGAAAGGTGGTCAATTTACTTTGGTCTCAGATTATTGTTTAATAAATAGCCAAAGTGACCCAAAGTTTTTAGACTATGTGATGTGTGTGAAATGAAGAGGATTCAGAAGATTTATGACATTTGCAAAGAAAGTGAGGATGGTTTTTTTTTCTGTTTGCATCATTGCATTTTACTTACTATTTAAGAATAGTTTTTCTTTTTTTAATTGATGGCCTCTCGTTTCTTAAAACATGGAGACATTTAGACAACCATTCTGAAGTACAGAGTCAGTATTTTTTGTATAACACATTGATTCAAGCTCCAAGGGTTGACCTCACCAACAGTTTAAAATATTATTTTATTTAACATTTATATTGTAGTAGTGCCTAGAGAACAATCAGGTTTGGGGCTCATTGCGCTAGGTACTGTACAAGCACAGAGAAAATGTAGTCAGCATTTTAAAATAATAATTATAATCTAGTCAATTTGTTCTATAATGCAAGCTTGTGCATAAGCTTTGAAATCAGACCTTAAAATTAAATATTTTTTGTCTCTGTACATTGTATACTTTCAAGCTTTGCTAACAGCTGGCACGCACAAGGAATTTTATTCAATAGGCAATCTGTACTTCCAAGATTAGATCCCAAATGGTGTATATCATCTTAGCTCCACTGGGTGAAATCCAATGCAGACAATGTCACAATTCATATTGACTTCCAGAGGCAGAATTTCCCCTATTGACCTTAATGAAGCTACACTTATATACAGCAGCCAAGGATCTGGCCTATAGTGATTCCTCAGTTCTGTATACTGCTATTATACTCTTCTATAGGGTATATTTCACAGACTAAGGAAACCTTTTATTGTGTTCTAGTCCTGGCTCTGATATTGACACTGCTGTCTGGAGCATGTCATTTAATTTCTCTGCCTCAGTTTCCATGCCTATAAAATGGAAATAGTTTTTACCTGTCTCACAGGCATGTTGTGACAATTATTTAGTCAATAATGGTGAACTGCTTTGAAAATGAAATAGCTATTTAAGCGCTAAGCATTATTACTTCAATATTTAGAAAGCTCACAAGAACAGTTTACATTGGACTAGGGGCATCATTAAAATGGTGACAATTTTCTTGTACAGTGATATTGATAGATGCCTTATATACATAATGGGAATAGATCAGATAGCTTGACTCTTACAGGTGATAAATATCCAGTCTTTAATAGTGACCATGGGTAAAATGATTTTAACATATTCGTTGAATATTTATTAAAAAATGTGGTGAAATTTGGCAACCAAATTATTCCTGAACATACTAATTGAATTAATAGCATACTTTTATGACCCTGATGTGGCAAAGCACTTAAGCACATGCTTAATTTTAAGCACGTGAATTGTCCCATTAAACTCAGTATGACTACTTGGATGCTTAAAGTTAAGCACTTGCTTAAGTGCCTTGCTGGTTGGGGTCCAAATTTAAATTACAAAATTAATCAGATAAACTTTTCAGGAAATATAATTCAAAAGTACCTAAATGACTGGGAGTTATGCTCCTAAACTCTTTTGAAAATCCCACACTGCATGCTCATTACGCATGATTAGCTGAGGTATTTTGATATTTGGAGAATTATACATGACACAGGATTAAATGCACAAATAACTGCACGTGTTTTTTTTAAGCAATTCAATTTTGCTTTTATTTTCTGTTTTGATATTGCATTTGGCTCATTGGCAGTTAAATTGTAAAGGGCTAATAGTTTTTATCTTTTGTAGTAGTTTTTAGTTGTGATTATATACTGTATCTTTTAGAATTTGGTATTTACCATTTATAGACAATTTATAGGGAGAATTAAGTGCTAGTAATTCCTAAATATATTTTAGTGTTATTCTGACTGATTATTTTGATTTTATTGGATGCAATATCTACTTCTCATAAAAGAGTTTTAGAATTTAGATTTCACACTTCATATCATTTCCTTAAACAAACTTTAAGCATTACAGAACTTTGGGTTGCCAATATTTAATACAGGGTTTTTTGGAACTTACATGCTTCCAAATCATTTTTCAGAAGCACTGCAAAAAATGGTGCCTTTTATATATTTTGCAGTATAATTTTCCATTTATAGCATAGTGCTGATTTTGATCATTTTAATTCTTTTTCTTCCCAGATCAATTTTTTTAACTCTTTACATAATGTAGCAAACTTTTCTAATAAATTCAGAAACCAACTCAAACAATATTTTTGGTTTGGTTTGGAAATATTTCATCATGCAAATATGTTGTATCCGTTTTTTTGCATGTTTATTTGCTGTGATTGTAATATACCATGTTTTTTATACTTGAATCCGTTTCAGTACCTCAGCGTCGAACCTAGCAACCCTCACTCATGGTGAAATTCATCCCTTTGCTGAGGGCCAGCATAAGGCAAATGCAACATTTAAGACTAGTCTTTAAAGTAAGGTTCAAATGGGATTTAAATAGTGTATGCTAGCCCTCTGCACAGGAGTGAGTTTCACCCACCTTACTCACACATGTAGTTCCATCCAAGTCAATGGGCCAAAATCTGCTCCTTTTGCGCAAATTATCTCAGTACTTTTACTGAAATTCTCAAATCAAAAAATGACTTCAACAAACTGCTTATGTAAAAGCAAGTGAGTTTTGACTCACTGACTTCAACAGGACTAAGTAAGGATTACTCATGCACTTAAGGATTTACAAGACTGAGCACATACTCTGGGGAAGTTCAATACACTGAACAGTACATGGACTGGGACTTAGGAGTGCAATGGAATTTAAACATATTCTTTTGTGAAATAACAGCATGGAAGTTACACTATTAAGCCAGCAAGACATATTACAAGTACTAGCAACTATGCACAGTTTGGCTGGCACTCATCAGAAAGGCAATTGTGATTTTTATTTTTTTTAACAAACTTGAATTTAGTTTCATCTCTTTTTTTCCGTTGTTGTCATATTATTTAAATCAACAGACTTTCTGCTTGAAAGTTTTAACTCATTAAACCAAACAATTCAAATGCTAAACACCTGCTGCAAGTGAAGCTTTTGTACACAGAGACTAGAAAAACAATACTACAGACGCACAGGCATGCATCTGAATGCAAGTGATTCTTGATTGCTAAAAGGTGCACTGGGTTTTCCCTCCATATTTGAGAAATGATCTATCATTAAGCTGTTTGATTTTGAAGTGGCTTTAAATAAGTGGAGACACTTGTATTCATTTTATGCTTTCAAAAATCATATTTTTTCTACTCTAATAATTAGTATAAATACCTCAGATGATTACTTTGTGGGCAATGATTTTCTTGTTGTGAAAATCGTATTGAATTCATGATGTTTTTATACAATCATACTCTATATCTTTCTTTGTTTAAAGTTTCTGTAAGAACTTATTAAAGGCATATTCAATTATTGTGCTGTGAAATGTTGTGTAGCAAGCTAGGGTCCTGATTCTGGTCTCACACCATTTTTTTTTTCATAAGGATATCTCCATTGACTTTAATGGAATCAGTCCTGATTTATGCTGGAATAAAGGAGTTCAGAACCAGACCCTAGATATTTACAACACCATAATTTCTAATTTGAATAAGATGTTTTCAGTGCATTGTAACACAGCATTTGTCTACAGTTTTTATTGTTACTTATTGTATTCCAGTTTCTTTATTTTTAAAATTGGTTTTAAATAAAGTTCTTAGAAATAGACTTTGGATTTGTATGTCTTGGACAGTTTTTTAGCTGTGCAAACAATTTAAAGATAATTATCTTGCATTTATTCAGTACCTTTCATTCAAATCATGAGTATTTGTCAACATTTACATTATAGTAAAGCCAAAGGCCCCAGGCAGGATTTGGGCCCTGCTGTGGTAGCCGTTATACAAACACATATGAAGATTCCCCATGAAGCCCAAAAGCCCACTCCAGCCCCTCACTCCATAGGACATTACATGCACTATAGCACAGTCAAAAACTCTTTTACTTTTCTTGGAATCTCCTACTGCTTCACTTAGAAATGACATCCGGTCGCTGTTTAAATTCATCTACCTTGCTCTGACCATGTCCAGCCCTTCTTCAAGTCTCTCCACTGACTTCCTCACACCCTCTGCATCAAATTCTAGCTCGCCATCCTTGGCTTTAAAGTCAATTGCAAAAATAACTCACCTACTTCTTAGTTCTTGTCTCCTTTCATTGCCTCCACTCCACCCAAGATACACAATCTCTCTCTCTTTCTCTTTTTGTGCCCATCACAGTGATAGCTCAAAAATGTATGTGAAACATCTATCAGTTTTGTGAGCACAAATGACAATGTTTCGTCTTTTAGCTATCTGCTTTTCTTGTACAATCAGGTAATTAGACATCTAAATGCTATACTTTGTACCTTCAATTTTATACTTTCAATTGACATTTGACACAAAATGGTGGGTGGAAAAATTGAGGCCATGTTAAAAAACATAGTCCAATGAGTCTCCTGAGATTTTGGATTAGCTTAATCCCTTGTCTGGGTTTCACTTTCCACATATACTTATAGCATCAGAATCATAGGGGAACTGGAGGATAAAGAGCACTTGTAAGGAGGTAGAGCCCCTTTCATCTCCAGGGCACTGGTTCAAATCCACCAGTTGATGTTTGGTGACCTGATTAAATTTGACCTGATTTGCAAAGGTTTTGAGCACCAGCAGCTCCCAACAACTCTGGTGCTTATTACCATTGAAATCAAGCCAAATTGTTCTTAGTAGTGTCTACATCATACAAATATCAACATCTTAAAACTACAGCATTCAGAAAGCAGTAATTGGCCCCCTTGGCAGTCTCAGGAGAGGGACCAAGAAATGAAGATGCTTGGAGTTTGAACTACCTTTTCACCCCAAAAGGTAGTCATTGTGACAGTGTAACATGCTAGCTTTGTGTTTATGAGTACACCACAAAGAGGCTAAGGTACCTACTATTGCTATGAGGTAAAGAAGTTTATTGGCTCACGTGGTATAGAGTTCTGTGTGTCCGCCTCCCCACCCCACCCAACAGATATATGTGTGTGTCAGAGATGGAGGTTTATAAACTAATTGGGGCCTATATTTATCAAAAAGTGACTAGTGAGTTTGGGAGCCTCAATTTTTGAGCCCCAAACTGAGATGCCTTAATGGCAATGGGGCCTGATTTTCAGAGGGCTGGTGCTTAGCAATTTCTCAGAAGTCAGTTCCCTTTAAAAAATAATAGAATCATAGAAATGTAGGGCTGGAAGGAACTTTGAGAGGCCATCTAGTCCAGCTCCCCTGTGCTGAGGCAGGACCAAGTAAACCTAGACCATCCTTGAGAGGTGTTTGTCCAACCTGTTCTTAAAAGCCTCCAATGACAGGGATTCCGCAACAACCCTTAGAAGCCTATTCCGGAGTTTAAATATCATTATAGTTGGAAAGTTTTTCCTAATATCTAACCTAAATCTCCCTTGCTGCAGATTAAGCCCATTACTTCTTGTCCTACCTTCAATGGACACAGAGAACAATCGATCACCATCTTCTTTATAACAGCCCTTAACATATTTGAAGACTGTTATCAGGTCCCCCCACAGTCTTCTTTTCTCAAGACTAAACATGCCCAGTGTTTTTAATCTTTCCCCATAGATCAAGTTTTCTAATCCTTTTATCATTTTTGTTGCTCCCCTCTGGCCCCTCTCCAATTTGTCCACATCTTTCTTAAATGTCTCAAGTTAGGTACCCAATAGTGGAGGTACCCATAATCACTAGTCATTTTTTAAAAACTATGCCTGATTGTTTTGTCTGTAACACATAGATTCTTTACAGAAGATGTGTAAAGCAGAGAGATGTGCCTTGGAAGCCTGCACTACCACTATTTATGCTGTACCTGTTCTATAGATAGAAGACATGTCAGACTCCAGGTCCCTTTCATAAACATTAAAATCCATGAATGAGTCTTTTGAAAGCCAATAGCAAAATCATGTCCCTAAAATGAGATTGGAGATCATGATATTGCCCATACTTGTTACAAAACACAGAGGTCAGATAGATGCAGATGTGAAAGAGGTTTACTTACCCATACATTAATATCTGCTATATTTTATCTTCTTAACCAACCCTCTATGAAGAAGGAATACTTTCTATTGATTATCCATCTTTTGGAACCAATCAGCACTTTTTCACAGCACACATCTGCCTTCCAGTGGCATTGGAGACAGCACAAAATCAATTATCGTATTTACTCGTTCATTAGCCCGTTCGTTTATAAGCCGACCCCCCAAAATGGATAGGTAAAAACAGCAAAAACTGTATGACCTTTTCATAAGCCGACCCTATATTTTAGGGGTTGGAAAACTTTGGCTACCAGCCCAACAGGGTAAGCCGCTGGCGGGTCGGGATGTTTTGTTTACTTGCAGTGTCCGCAGGCATGGAGCCCCTCAGCTCCCTGTGGTTTGGTTCGCCGTTCCCAGCCAATGGGAGCTGAGGGGCTCCATGCCTGCAGACGCTCCAGGTAAACAAAACGACAATGTATTAGATATTCAATTCAATGATTCCATAGAGTTTAAAATCATCAAATTTTGGTGTAGACCCATTTATAACCCGACCCCCACTCTTTGATGCGTCACTTTTTTACCAAAAATATTCGGCTTATGAACGCGTATATGCGGTATATTCTCTAATCTTGAATGCTATGTTAAGCATCTTCACAATAGTGACTAATGACCACTGATCTCTTATTTCAGTCCATCTGGGATATTATATTTTATACTGCTTATGACTTCCTTCTCCTGCAGTAATTGTATTTTCTGATTTCTGATTTGATACCTGTTAAGCTGCCTCTAACATCCAAGCTGGACTCATGGTTTCACTTAGCAATTTTCTTCTCTATTTGAAATAAATGCATATTTTAAAAAGGCAACACAAATATACAATTTATTAGTACAATGGACTGGGCCCCTGGCTGGACAAGTGATAAGGCCAGCTTCTGTGCTATTTTTCTCAGAAGGCACATCCCGGGAGTGGAGGGGCACAGGGCGGTGACTAAACAAAAGGTGGCTGTAAGCCATTTTTTGTGCCTGGCAGATTCTAGTCTTCCATATTATATAGTGCTTTGGAAGCTGATGTAGACCCCAGTGTAAATTTCAGCAACCACAGGGACTATTCTAACATATTGAAGCCTCTTCATGTCTATCAATGGGCTGCTATGTAGTTCAGAATAGCCTGAGAACAGAGGACTTTGGCCATGACCCCTTCTACCATTAATCATTCCTCTGATGTGATCTCATGCTGCAGGATGTGATGGTGGCAGTGTGGCAAAAGTCACCTATGCCACTCTATGTGCTAGAGTTAGTCCCTGGAGATTGTTTCTGGCTCTTTATGTCTCCAGAATAGTGTGGCCTTAGCAGAGTAGAATCTGCCCTACAGAATATGGATCTTGGCAGCCAAATTTCTACCAATTTTAAGGGATATATTTCATGTTCTTTGGAACAACATATTGAGCTTGATTCTGCTCTCATTTATGCTGGCATGAAAAAGGAGTAACATCATTGAAGCCAATGGACTTACACTAGTGTAAAATTAGTGTGAGAGGAGAATCAGGTTGACTCACTTCTGAGTTTCTGCACTGCAGCCCCCCAACACACTTAGAAGCTGGAAACTGACATTGGTTTATTGTAGATCTTTGCTTTCCTCTATTGCTTATGTGCATACTGATTGTTATTGTAGGATTGGACATGAGTGTGGTGCTGTGAGCATTCCTTGGTGACTATAGGGTTGCTCAGGAATGTTTGACTACATATACTGGTTTGTAAGGGTTGCACGTGGCCAGAGCTGCACAGGTTGCTCAAGAGTACTGGCCTGCTCATGTTGTTTTTCTTTTTTATCCAAGGGCCAGGCATGCGAGTTGAACTATGAACACACTGCTCTAGTATCGTAGGCTCACAAGTGTTGATCTGATTATATTGATTTTTTTTTAAGTGAATTGGAACAGTAACAAAAGTAAAATAAAATAAATTTAAGACTTACAGGGACTTTACAAACAGGTAATCCAAGACACCACAAAAAGTTAATAAAATATTGGGCCAGTCAACCTTGACAGTGACTTTTGCCATCTGAATTCATTCTGCTTTGAGCACACAACGGTATTAGTTTCCACCCCTCACAATGGCCCATTGGCAAAATGAACCACTATGAGCTACAGTCTACATTTCAATACTTTCACACCTGCAGAGTCACCCCGGGGCAGGGGGCAGGGTAAAGAAATAGCAGGGTAGCAGTGGACCCAAGGGAAATGATAAAAGTCCTGTTCAATGTGAGGAACTCTTTTTGAAGTCAATGGGAATTCTGGGCAAGAAGCGGCTGCAGAATCAGGCTCTTTATCAGACTTCACATAGGCATCTCAGACATATATACTATACCAGTTAAAGTCATTGTTTGCAAATGAAGACAGAGCTATTTCCAACCTGAGATTCACAGTACTTAGCTACCCACATAATAGGTGGAAACAAAGGTAAAGGCCATTTTTATTATAAACTTTATTAGTTCATTATACTTTTTAAAATACAAACACAAATGGCAGGCTGAACAAATTGATCTTTCTTACATGGGGAGGGCCTGTCCATGAGACCCACCTTGAAAAATGAAAACAAAACAAGTATTTCGGCACCTAAATAAGTGGCCTGATTTTCTGATGAGCTGAGCTTCCACAACTCCAGCTGGCGCTGATCTGTGGCTGCCCAGCACCTCTCAAAATCAAAATTAGGTCCAAAATTAATCACCCCAAAATAGAGGCGTCCCAAATTAGAGAGCCCCTTTGAAAACTGCCTTCATATTTTTGACACAATGGGCCTGAACTAACACGGCTTTACTCCAATTTAACATCAGTTTAAGTCATCTGATTTTAATTCATTAGACCAGTGTAAAACTGGAGCAATGCAATCATAAATTAGACCTGATATTTCTAGTTCTATTGATTGAGTAGATTGATTTGCAAAAGCAAAATGGGTAACACTGTGCTTCCTATGGATCAGAGTCTACATCATTATTCACACAGGGTAGTGCCTTACTCTTCAAATAGTTTCTGTAAAGTCAATGGGGATATTTATGAAGTAATTGTACTATTCTATTTGAGGAAGGCTATCTAAATATGATCCTATGTGTTTGTATAGTGCCCAGCACAATGGGGCACTAATCTTGATTGGGACCACTGAAAGCTACTACAATACACATAATAAACATTGATTTGTGAGCTACATTAAACTGAAATAATCTAATAATTAAAATTAATAAAATAAAACACCACTAGGAGCTCTAATATTAAATTCTGTTGCAACCATCATTAACTATCCTTGGTTTGTGATTTCTTCATTTAATCCTAGCTGAACCTTAATCATTAGCTCAAATCTACTCAAATAACCTCCGAAGAAAAGATTTTTTCACTGGAGTTGCTAACTTCATGGATGTTTTTCTGCGCAGTAGTTTCATGGGTTGTTTTTTCACAGGCAGAACCTTCTTCGGTGTTTGCAGCCCTCTAGCAAGATCAACATGCTCATTGCAGAAGTACTTGACATTTGCCTCTGAAAGACGTATGAGCATGCCCTCAGACAGGTCCATACACTGAGCATGGACCCAATGGCCATCTCCATTGGAACAGTAGATCATAGCTGGCTTGTTCAGTTCAGTCGAATAGAAAGGGACCCAAGTGTTGATGTCAATGTCACAGTTGGCAGAGCAGGTGATCCAGTAGCCTGTTTCTGATTCATCTTCTTCATCATCTTCGTTATAGGTGTCAATATCATCATCGTCAAAACGATTGGCTTCGGCACTAAAACAGAACTCCTCTGAATCTTCAAATGGAGTGGAGTCCCCTGGGTCTTCTGTAGATGTCTGACTGCAAGTTTGTGCCGCCTCCTCGTCATCTTCTCTTGTTTCTCCACATCTCAAAATGTAAAAGTAGTTTGCATCTGAAATTAGTTGCCTGTTGTCCCCTGGTATACCAAGCAATATGGCCCCATTACCCATATCACTACCAAACCATATCTTGCAGTGTTTAATATCTGGTGTCCAGTCTGGGGTCTCCCTTTCCACAATCTCTATGTTGTTATCTTCTAAAGAGATTGTATTACAAAACATCCTCTTCTGGTTGTCACACTGGTAGCCCCCAACCATGACAAACTCTTTATCGCCAGTCTGAGTCACAAGAGGACTGGAGACAGAGATCCCCCCAGGCAAGATGGTGCAGCTCACAGCTGGGCTGCCTAGTGGCAGGTCAATTTTTAGCCTGTATAGGTTGGGGGGTCTGATGTTATTTTCAAGAGAATGACCCCCTAGGATGTAGATGGTATCATTTCTGGCAATGGAGACATGGAAAGAAAGTCCATCCTGAAGCTCTGGAAGGACGTATGAGGTACAGCATCCAAACTCAAAATCAACCAAAAACACATGGGGCATACAGTCTACTACACTATTCCATTTTTCTGTGGTTCTTTGTCCAAGAGGGATATATGACCTTCCCCCAAATATAACACTCATGCTTTTACCTCGGCTATGAACTACATTAATGGTATGGCCATATCTGGCTTCAGGAACATCCCCAACTAACTCTTTCTCCGTGCATTTAAAGGTGATTTTCTTGCCAGGCTTGCATGCTATACCCATAACATAAATCTTATCAGATAGTTCATTGTTTGGTG
This sequence comes from Terrapene triunguis, assembly GCF_002925995.2. Taxonomy (NCBI): domain Eukaryota; kingdom Metazoa; phylum Chordata; order Testudines; family Emydidae; genus Terrapene; species Terrapene triunguis. The sequence continues at coordinate 23,307,872 of NW_020664447.1, forward strand.
TTTTCCCACCATGGATGACATACTGGCATTTCTCAGACTCTGTTCTGCCCCTGAGAGGGCAGACAGCAGGGTAACGGAGAGGGGGAAGATAGCAGGAATCCTTAGAGAAAAATGCAGGCTTCAATTTGAGTTCATTTTTTTTTAAGTCAAGGAGAAAAACTCCAGTGGGGCAAGATCTCTTTGGCCAGCCTTTCTGTCCAAAAAAAAAAACCTGCCCATCAAAATTCAGCAGAGAAAAGCCTGGCTGAATCAAGGATGAATTATTAATAGCTGATATCATCTGCAGGGACATTATGTCTGGTGATTGCGTCATGGTACTATCAGTATCTGAAAAAAAAAGATACAGAAAACCATATCAGGCATCCTTTAAACAATGTCAAGGTAATCAGCTAGGCAACTGACTGACTGTGTGACCTTGGACAAGCCATGTCAATTCTGTACCTCAGTTTCCTCACCTATAAAATAGAGTAATGATATTTACTCAGTCTTGTAAAATGCTTTGAGATCTACAAATGAAAAGTGCAATATAAGAGCTATTAAGGTCTAAATAAGGAATTATCCCAGAACTGGGTGAATATTGTAAAAAAAATATACCCCTCTGAATATTTGACTGCATTTGTGACCCTTTTTCTGTGAACTTACTAGGTAACAAGTATAACAGAGGGAATGGGGGGAGAATGTTCACTGAAAGGGTGAATAATGCAGAATGTTCAAGAAAGGCAGATTCTGAATTAGTAATCATGACTATCTGAACCAGAAACATGATTCTCAGAGCCATGCCCAGTCGGAGAATAGAAACATACCATGTGACCCATGTGTTCAATTAAAAGTTTGCAGTTTGAATATCAACACTATAGGTGAGCTATATAGACCAAGAATTAGTCACAGAAATTATTTGGTGCATTTTGAAAAACAAATTAAGCTGAGTAAATCACAATCTACAGAAATCTCCTCTCTCCACCTGACTCTCCTGCAAAATAAATTTGTTATGAATTTATTTGCTGGACTCTAACAAGGGTTGCCACCTATCCAGGTTTTCCCAGAATCATCCTTTTTTTAACATAGCAGCCCTGGGAAATCTGAAAGGGTGCCCAGTACACACTCCCAACTGTCCAGTTTTATGGGCTCAGGATCATCCCAGGTGTCCTGGTTTTTTTGTACCTAGTGCTAACTACCGTATCATGGTTCACTACATAAGCTTCTCCGAGATGTAGTTTCAAGTTGTTCTATAATTGAACCAGGCTGAGCATAAATAAAATATTTCCTTAAAATGTATTCATAGGTTGAATTTGGTGTTTGGATAGTAACTCTGGATTGGATTCCATAACTTTCGCATATGTTAAGTAATATTTACGCCATTGATTGATTGGCACTACTCACTTGAGCAAATACCACTTTTGTGGGTAAAGGTGGGAGAACCAGGCCTTCCCTGAGCTGTTAGTTTGATCTTTAAATGGACACCATACTAAGTAACTAATCTCAGCCTGTTGCTTGGTTGGTTGCTGAGGTCAGGTTTTGTTGTATTTAATTACTGCTGGTATTTCAAATGTTAATAAAGAGGGGACTCTTTCCCCTACCTGTTCACATCCCCAACCCCTATAGACCCTTTAGCAGAACCATTCTGCACCTACACTGCCTGCCAGCCGGGATTGCTTTTAAAGAGACACTTGGAATCACACCCCTTCTGGGAACTGGAGTTTTCTCTCTCGGCAGCGTCAATCTCCCAATAGGGAACTGCCCAGCGGAGGGAACTACATTTCCCAGCAGCTGCCTGAGCCCGAGTACGTTGCCGATTTGCCGTGGCCTCCGCAGAGTGGGTTTCAGGTAGGGGAGTTGTCAGAGTTGGGGTGTGAAGGGTTAGGCTGCAGGCTCGTTAGAGAGCAGAGGTCTGGTGAAAGCCGTGAGATGGGAGAGGAGGGAGGCTGCAGACCCATCTGGGCGCGGGAGACGCGCCAGGGCATGGGGGTGGGTAAATGGGGGGGGATCCCTCCATGTGTTTGTCAACATCATGTCAGGGGCAGGGATGGCTGCTGGACCGCCTCCCAGCTCCAGATCGCAGCGTGCATTGTCCCGGAGGCAGGGCGGTTCGGTCTGCTCTGGGCTCTGCGTCTGGCTCTGATGCTGACCTATTCTGTGACTGGGGGCAAGTCACTTTGCTGCCTTTGTGCCTTAGTTTCCCCAGGGTAGTGTTCGTGAAGATATCACACTGTAGGCTGCACTCCTGGCCAGGCGGAGCGGGTATCTCCTCTCCATTTCTCTCCTTGAAGCTCCTAGTACACTCTGGATGCCACAGAGACTGGTTTATTTTCCTTGCCCTATTTTGCACAGTGTACATGCTGTGAGCAGGGAAGGGGGCAGAGCACAAGGAAGCTCCATGTAGTCTGAGTCAGCAGTTCTTGTGGGGGGGCCACAAGCAGGTTTCAGGGGGTCTGCCAACCAGGGCCGGTGTTAGACTCACTGGGGCCCAGGGCAGAAAGCTAAAGTCCAGCCGTGCAGGGCTGAAGCCCTTACCCTCAGCCCTGCCACCTGGAGTTTATGCCAAAGCCTGAGCAGCTTAGCTTCACGGGGTCCCAGACAACTGCCCTGCTTGCTACCCCCTAACGCTGGCACTGGTTTTTATATGCAGAAAAATAGTTGTTGTGGCCGTGGAGGTTTTATAACATGGGAGGGGGGGAGGTTTCAGAAAGAAAAAGGTTAAGAACCCCTGGTCTGGGTTACAAAAACTTAAAGACCAATATGCTGGTGGGAAAATTCAGTTTTGTACATTTTTCCTTCTTCCCCCTAGTCATATTGTTTAGAATATGGACTGAACTTGGCATAAACATGATACTGGCCCATCCAGGCATCAGAAAGATACTTGTGGCAAAATAAATAAAATGCTTGGGCTGTGAATTGTAATCCACAAGCCCTATTCAATAATCTGGAGTCTGCGAGTGAGGAAACATTTAAGACCAGGCGATCCAAAAATGACTCTGTTCTCCATACACACACAAGACCTGATGTACTGTAATATTTCTCAGTGAAAATCCAGTTGAACATTGAGAAATTTGAGAATTCGCAATAAAAATACTGTAACATTTATTTAAATGTATGGGCCAAATTCATGTCAGATTTAATGTCACCATGTGGGTGTTATGAAGGTCCTAGAGGATGAGGTCATAGTAGTTCAGGGAGGAATTTGACCCAGTGTATCAGTAGCTAATCACCTTCTGTTTGGTTTGAAAATCCCAAGATGTTTTTTGTTTGTTTTCATATTATGCTCAATTTCTTTGTTGTTTGTATTTGTTATTTGCCTTTGTCATTCACCACCTGCTTCTTTGAGACAGGTTCTAATCGAATGTTTAGCATTTGCTTTCTTTATTCTAAAACCTCAGTTTAAAATAATGTATAAATTTACAAAACATGTTGGAAAATAACACTGAAGGGTCCATTCTTCCATTTACCTCCGGGGATCAGAGAAATTAGAGATGGAAAAGACTGACCAGTTTATTTGCAGCATCCTTTTGTCATAACAGGATTGTGCTATTCAGTCATAGAATCATAGAAATGTAGAGCTGGAAGGGACGAGAAATCATCAAGGCCTGACCCCTGCACTGAGGCAGGATCAAGTATATGTAGACCATCCCTGACAGGTATTTATGTAACCTGTTCCTAAAAACCGCCAGTGATGGGAATTCCACAAACTCTCTTGGAAGACTATTCCAGTGCTTCGCTACCCTTGTAGATAGAAAGTTTTTCTTAATATCTACCCTAAATCTCCCTTGCTGCAGATTAAGCCCATTTCTTCTTGTCCTACCTTCAGTGGACATGGAGAACACAGGTAGATTGATTGAGGTGATGATAGACACAAACCTTGTCAGAAACAAAACTTGTTGGTTACAAATTATTTTGTTAAATAAACCTACTTAATTTCCCTTATCCCTTGTCATCTCCCAACAGCAATTACTAGCTTAAATTCCAGAGATCTCACACCCCTCACTTCCAACATTAGAACTTGCACTCTGCATAAGTGAGTGGTTTAATGAGTAAAGGAGAGAAAGGTTTCTTATAAGAAGAGAGGGTGGTGGGTCAGGAGTGTTCCATGGATGTGTTCCATGGGTAGGGGGCAAGGTGGAAGATGATTGCGGGGGGGAAATGGACAAATGAGCATTTGTCCTGGCACCACAGGTGGAGCACAAGATGGGGTGGGAAGGACACCATAACTAAGGGGGATAGCTCAGTGGTTTGAGCATTGGCCTGCTAAATCCAGGGTTGTGAGTTCAGTCCTTGAGGGGGCCACTTAGGGATCTGGGGCAAAAATCAGTACTTGGTCCTGCTAGTGAAGGCAGGGGGCTGGATTCGATGACCTTTCAAGGTCCCTTCCAGTTCTAGGAGATAGGATAAGGCTATAATTTTTTCATGGAGGTCGCGGAAGTCACAGAATCCATGACTTCCAGCAACCTCCATGAATTCAGCCCTGTTGGCCGGAAGCTGCAGAGTCCCCCCGCTGCTCCCTGCGGCTGTGGGTGCCGGGGTCCCCCGGAGTTCCCAACTGCCATGGGCAGTGAGGCCACAGCTTCTGGCCTCAGTGAGTGGTGGGGAGACCCTGCAGCTCCATGTGGCCGTGGGTGCCGGGGGCCCCACGGACTTCCCAGCTGCCATGGGCAGCGGTGTTGCAGATCCAAGCTGCCGTGGGTGGCGGGGCCACAGCTCCTGGCCTCTATGGGCAGCCGCAGCTCCCGGCCAACACAGGCAGTTGGGCCCCCCAGAGCTCCCTGCCACTTGCGGTGGCGGTGGGGTCACAGCTCCTAGCCGCAGCAGGGCTCCCGCAGCTCCCGGCTGACACGGGGGGTGGGGGCCCCCCAGCTCTGAGATGCCGTGGGCCCCAGGAGTCCTTCAGAGCTCCCAGTCTCTGCAGGTGGCGGGGGTACCCCGGAGCTCTGAGGCTGGGAATCCTGGAGCTCTGAGTCCCCACAGGTAGTGTGGGCACCCAGAGCTTGGAGCAGCCCCCACAGCTTGGTGCAGCCCCCACAGCTGGGCTCCCCATTTTGTCAGGGATATTTTTAGTAAAAGTCAGGGACAGGTCACGGGCTTCCGTGAATTTTTCTATATTGCCCGTGACCTGTCCCTGACTTTTACTAAAAATATCCCTGACAAAATCTTAGCCTTAACTATAAGAGACAAGGACAAATAAGGGGGGTGGGGCAGAGTTATGTAGGCAGTGTTGCCAAATCTTATGATTTTCATGCTATCTAGGATTTTTATTAAAGCCCCAGCTCCACGACAGGTGGTTTGATGAGAATCTCATTTTTCATTTTAAAAGAAAAAATAAGTTTGTAGCCCTTATAGTCGCAAGAAAATTGTGAGAGCGTGATCTGTGTGAACGCTAAAGGCTCAAAAGCCAGAAGAGAAATAAAAAGAACCTTGAATATATTATGTTTTAAAATCTTATGCATTTTTGGGGCTTGAGTCATGATTTTTGAATGCTTGGGACTGGCAATACTGTGTAGGGTATAGAAAGTGGTTAACAAGAAGCTTGGATTTGATGTGATTGAGAAGGGAGAATGAGTGGAGTCTGTCTGTCAAATAGGAGTCTGTCTACATGAGGATAAAGAATAAAGGTGCTTTTTAAAACTGAGTTGGCTAAAATGATTTGAAACCTCCTGTCGTGCCTACTAGATACAGATCTGCACCTTTAAAATCGTGTTGTGGGGATTGTGTTAGAACCTAGTGGGGAGCCTGTGTTACCAACATGTCCAGCAAAAATGTCTTTGTTTTTTCAGAAATAGCCATTGAAAAACTTGGGATGTATAGTTTTCAGATAACTCTTTTTTTCCCTTAACTGTGTCCTCTTTGACTATAAACCCTGTTTGATTGATCACCTAAGTCACATGATAATGTTTCTGCTCTCCAAGTCGATGACTGAAGCAATTTAAACAGGAGGATAATGAATAACAAACATCGCTATTTAATATGAATTTTCAAATATATAATCATTTGGCTAAAATTCATAAAACGTTTAGTACCCACAGCTGTTTTCACAAATACCTGGTAGCTGTCTGGATACTAAATTGCAAGTAATGAATGATATGACCCCATGAATCTAGTGAACCAACTCAGCTTCTAGTCACAAACAGATTTGCAAAGCACTTTATTTGCTATTTCAATAGCTTTTATTAGAATGTTAGACTGCTGACTCTCTAAGAGATTAGATCCCAGGGTAACATTGAGTCTTAATTTGTAAATGCTCCCTCTGCTGTTTCTCAAATTCTCCCATCAGTCTGTAATCACTGGTATCTTGGCAGGAACACAGGTGCTTAGTGCAGGGATTAAAAGCTACTTTGCAAAATTACATTTTATTTTCCTCTCTGATGATTCTGCCATTGCAGCATTTTCTTCAAAAAGATTAACCCAGGGCCTTCTGAAGGAGCTGGGGCTAACTCCCCACAGCACACACCCAAGATTTGTAGACTGAGAAGCAAATGTGGCTCCTAAATTCTTTAGGATCAGATTCCCATCTGGACCCCCCAGACAGCTCTAGTCTAAACCAGCCAACTAGTGAAGCATGTAGATAACATTTCTCAAAGCTTTCTCTAACTTTGGAACCCAGGGTTTGTTTGGGTAAAACAATAAACATATTAGACGTACCTGGCTGATGGAGGGTTTTTGCTTCCTCCTGAAACCTTTGTTTGTAACGGGGATTCAAAAGTCAGCACTTGTGGAATCTTCTGTGACTGCACAAAGAGGGGCTGTGGCATGGACAAGCAGGCAGGCAGAAGGTATGTATGCTTAGCTTGCAGATGTGCTCCTTAGTACTCCTCTAATGTGGCTAACTGTCTGTGACCGTTTTTTTTTTAGATAGTGCAAAAAGAAATCCATCTTGCACCTTTAGAAGTTTAACCTGTTCATGCCTAGCCAGCTCAGAATGACAGTAGACCTCTGTTATTTAGATTGTAAATTCATTGGGGGTAGATGCTATTTTTTATTTGATATTTGTACAGTGACCAACCCAGTGGGGTCTGATTTTTGCTGCGACTTTTGGATACTACTGTGTTATAAAGTCACTGCTAAATTCAAAGACAACGTTTGGAATTCTAATTTCTACAAACTTAAACAACCCCAACACTTTGATTGGAATAATTTTTTCCCCTTGGAATTCTCAGGCTATAACTAGATTATGACATTGAAACTGAGTAAAAGAAGTAGTAAGTGTGTGCAACCGAATAAGTGAAGGCTTAAGCTCTGATTCAAAGCCCATTGAAGTGAATAGAAACTTTTCCATTGACTTCAAAGGGCTTTGTTTCAGGCTCTAAAAGAATATTAGTACTCTGCACACTTCTGTGGCACTTTTCATCAGAGTTCCTCAGAACCGTTTTCACACAAACCATAATTAAGCCTACTAATTCCCCTGAGAATAGATCCCTTTTACAGATGGAGCAACTGGGGCTCAGAGAGACTAAGTGACTTGCCTATATGATCACTCAGCAACTCAGTGGAAGAAGCAGGAACAGAGTTCACAGCTGCCTCACCAGCTCCCTTCTGTGGTTGGCAAGGGATCATTTCAGCTACCACTGAAATACAGCAGCCTCTGAAGGTGGGACACAGCAGCTGTTTTACGTCACAGAGCAACTCCGCACAACAGTTAAGAACAATCTGGTATCCAATTAGGGTGACCAGATGTCCCAATTTTATAGGGACGGTCCCGATATTCAGGGCTTTGTCTTATATAGGTGCCTATTACTCCCCACCCATTGTCCCAATTTTTCACACTTGCTGTCTGGTCACCCTATATCCAATTGAAAGTGCAGTGGGAATTTAAGGGCTTGGCTACACTTGCGAGTTAGAGCTCATTAAAGCAGCCCCGGGCACACTAATTCATGACGCGTCCACACTGGCAAGGCACGTAGAGCACCCGGACTCCATGGCTGGAGCGCTCCTGGTAATCCACCTCCACGAGAAGCATAACGCTTGCTCAGCCAGGCGGGGAGTGCTCTCAGCGAATCTTTCCAGGTGACCATGCCTACACGTGCCAGGCGATCCCCAGTATGGAGCACTGGCGAGGTGCTGGACCTCATCAGTGTATGGGGGGAGGAAGCTGTCCAGTCCCAGCTGCGCTCCAGCTGTAGGAATTACGATACCTTTGGGCAGATATCAAGGAACATGATGGAAAGGGGCCATGACCGGGATGCACGGCAGTGCAGCGTTAAAGTGAAGGAGCTGCGGAATGCCTACTGCAAAGTGTGCGAGGCAAACTGCCACTCCGGTGCTGCACCCACGACCTGCCGTTTCTACAAAGAGCTGGACGCAATACTTGGGGGCGACCCCACTTCCACTCTGAAGAGCACCATGGACACTTCAGAGCCCAGTTCAACAAGGCAGGAGGAGGAGGAAAGCGGGAGCGAGGGTGCTGAGGAGGAGGGAGACAGCCCGGCATCCCTAGATGAATGCAGCCAGGAGCTGTTTTCAAGCCAGGAGCAAGGTAGACAGTCGCAGCCAATGGTGCTTGGGGAAGAACAAACACCAGAGGAGGTGCCCGGTAAGCGACTTTTATTTTGGGAAGGAAGTTGTTAGGTGTGGGCTCTTGGGGCAAGGAGGGTTAGAGCTACATGCATGCCTAGATGCGGAATCGAGCGTTGATGTGCTCTCTCACATCGCGGTAATCGGCTTCAGTGATCTCTTCAAAGGTCTCATGCAGAAGCTGGGCAATCCGCTTGCACAGGTTCCTTGGCAGAGCTACTGTGCTCCTTGTCCCAGTAAGGCTAACATGTCCATGCCACTGTGCCATGACGGGTGGGGGGACCATTGCTGCATACAGGCAAGCTGCATATGGGCCAGGGCGGAAGCCGCATTGTAGTAGAAGACCCTCCCTTGCTTCCCAGGTCACCCTCAGCAGCGAGATATCTTCCAGGACGAACTCATCCTGTGGAAAATGTGGGGACAGTGTTCAGTAGATATTGGCTCTCCCCAAGGCACAGAACCACAGAGGACAGTACAGCTGTGAAACAATCAATCCCCCTTGCCCCTGTGTTTAGTCACTATTTTGGGGCTCCTGTGGGTTATGTGTGCTCGCTTTGGGATGGGCAATTTCTGCTATTGTGTACACTGGACTTGTCTTTAAGTATGGCCGAATCATTGCTCTGACTAGTGTGAACGATGCTGCCTTTGTTAAGTGTTGTATTTTGGCTTTACAGATGCAACCGTGAGATCCCAGCCGTCCTTGTTATCAACGGCCAAAAGACTCCAAAGAATCAGGAAGCGGATGTGTAGAAGCAAAGAGGACATGCTGCATGAAGTAGTGCAGCAGTCCCTTAATGAAAACCAAAAAGTGCAGGAGTGGCGGGAGAGTGAAAGGAGGGTCCGCCAGCAGAATGCGGATCGCTGGCACCAAAGCATGGAGCAGCTGCTAAGCATCATGGAGCATCAAGTGGACTCAATACAGGCGCTCATAGCAATGTAGGCGGAGCACTTCTGTGCCCGCCTCCCCCTCAGCCCTTGTCCCAAAACTCTTTCACTTATGCCCCCATGTCACCGCCAACCCACTTTTCACAACATCTGGGTTCTTATCGCCACCAGCTGCTTCCAACACCTGTAGCTTCACCACCCAGCCCTGAAACTACAATCCTTACCCACTGCACTCAACCCCATCACCATGCATTTTAGCCAGCCTGAAGTGCAGCACTCATTGCAAGGCACTCCAGACAGGAAGGCTGAGTATGATAACAGGACATACGCAAATCTGTGATTGTCCCGTTCCCCACCCCACCTCCTTCCCTCGTCCCAAACAGCACAGTTGTGTCATGCCCTTTTTGTTTCCCAAGCAGTTGTGTTTCTTTTCAATAAATGATTTTTTTGGCTTTGAAAACATTCTTTATTATTGCATTAAGAAAAAATTCAACCGTAGCCCAGGAAAGCAACAGGCAAGTCTGTGCATCATATGTAGCAAACACAGATTCCTACTAACATTGGAACCACTGCACTTCACTTCACTCCCGTGGAGGGCACCAAACATTACTGGTGGCTTTCACCCTCAGATTGCTCCCTTAAGGCATCCCTAATCCTCGCAGCCCCCCTTTGGGCCACTCTAATAGCTCTGCTCTCTGGCTGTTCAAATTCAGCCTCCAGGTGTTGAACCTCCGAGGTCCATGCCCGAGTGAATCTTTCACCCTTTTCTTCACAAATGTTATGGAGGGTACAGCATGTGGATATAAGCGTGGGAATGTTGTCATCGGCCAGGTCCAGCTTCCCATACAGACAGTGCCAGCGGCCCTTTAAACAGCGAAAAGCACACTCCACAGTCATTCTGCACTGACTCAGCCTGTTGTTGAACCGCTTCTTGCTGCTGTCAAGGCTCCCTGTGTACGGTTTCATGAGCCACGGCATTAAAGGGTAAGTAGGGTCTCCAAGGATCACAATGGGCATTTCGACTTCTCCTATGGTGATCTTCTGGTCTGGGAAGAAAGTCCCGGCTTGCAGTTTCCTGAACAGGCCTGTGTTCCGAAAGATGCTTGCGTCATGCATCTTTCCGGACCAACCTGCGTTAATGTCAATGAAACACCCACGGTGATCCACAAGTGACTGGAGAACCATAGAGAAATACCCCTTCCGATTAATGTACTAGGTGGGCTGTTGCCAGTATTGGAATATGTGTCCCATCTATTGCCCCTCCTCAGTTAGGGAAACCCATTTGTGCAAAGCCAGCCACAATGTCACGCAGGTTACCCAGAGTCACGGTTCTTCTGAGTAGGATGCAATTAATGGCCCTGCAAACTTGCATCAGCACGATTCCAACGGTCGATTTTCCCACTCCAAACTGGTTAGCGATTGATCGGTAGCTGTCTGGAGTGGCCAGCTTCCAGATTGCAATAGCCACCTGCTTCTCCACTGGCAGGGCAGCTCTCAATCTTCTGTCCTTGCACCGCAGGGTGGGGGCGAGCTCAGCACACAGTCCCATGAAAGTGGTTTTTCTCATCCAAAAGTTCTGCAGCCACTGCTTGTCATCCCAGACTCGCATGACGATGTGATCCCACCACTCAGTGCTTGTTTCTTGAGCCCAAAAGCGGCTTTCCACTGTCATGAGCATGTCCGTGAATGCCACAAGCAGTCTCGTGTTGTATGCTTTATGCGAGTTGACATCATTGTCGGACTCCTCACTGTCAGTTTGTAGCTTAAGGAGTAACTCGACTGCAATTCGTGACATGCTGTCGAAACCCATCAGCATATTCCTCAGCTGTTCGGGATCCATTCCCTCAGACAGAAAGGGAAGACAGAGCGCGTAGTACAAAAAACGTTGAAAGATGGCGCCAAATGTGTACGGAAGCACAGGGATTGCTGGGATGTGAAGCGATGCATCACGGGGCAACGGGACAGGACCCAGAATGACCTGCACCTCCCTGCCTCCTTCGCAGAAGCCACAGTGCCAGAATGGGAAGAGGTGCTCTGTGGGATAGCTGCCCATAATGCACCGCTCCCAATGCCGCTGCAAGTGCCGCAAATGTGGCCACGCCAGTGCATTCAGGGGCGGCTCCAGCCACCAGCGCACCTGGAGCGGCAAGCTGCGTGCCAGTCGCCGTGAGGGCGGCAGTCAGGCTGCCTTCGGCGGCATGCCTGTGGGAGGTCCGCCGGTCCTGCGGTTTCGACGGCAATTCGGTGGCGAGTACGCCGAAGGCGCAGGACCGGCAGACCTCCTGCAGGCATGCCGCTGAAGGCTGCCTGACTGCTGTGCTTGCTTGGGGTGGCAAAATACATAGAGCCGCCCCTGAGTGCGCTTGCAGCTGACAGTGTGAACACGCTGCAGCGCTTTCCCTGATGCGGTTTCCGAGGGCTGGTTTAACTCACAGCGCTCTACATCTGCAAGTGTAGCCATGCCCTCAAGGGAAAGAACCTGAATTGGAATTTGTCCAGGACATCAGGATGAATACACTCTTGTAAAAAGTGCCAGGAGACCTTTAATGACTGTAATGCAGACATAAGGGTGGCTTTATGTCTCATCTGAAATATGGCACCTCCAGCAGCACAATGTCCTCTAACACCCGTGTTGGTACAGTGCTTCAGTGCTGACACTTGGAGGCCATCACATTAATAAAGATGGACTTGAACCACAATGTTCAGATCCAGAATTGAACTTCCCCCAAATTCTGGGCTGTTCAGATCATGTTCATTTCTATTTCCAGTAGCACCTAGATGATATTTGTCAGTTTCCCATCCAAGTATTGACCGAGCCTGACCCTCTTTAGTTGGTATGATCAGAGGAAAAGTTGGTCTGACTGCAGAAGTGCTGCACAGATTTCAAAAGAAAATTGACAATTTTTTTCTAGTGCCTCACCTCATATTTTAGACTCATTTTACTCTCCCTGTGTCACTTAGTGTGTCTTGTCCTTAGAAAATGCTTGTCTTTCTGACATAATTAATTTGGCTCAGAGGAAAGGGAGGTTAAACTTTGCCTGTAACAAAATGCTAATCACAAGTACTGCCCTACTGGATGAGAACAATGGTCTTTTTAGTACAGTCGCCTTTCTCCAACAGTGATCAGCTCCTTCAGAGGAAGGGGCATGAACTCCTGCAGTAGGTAGTTTTGGAGTCACCTGTCCACAAGGGAAATCAGAAGAATCCTGTACACAATTATGTGCGCTCAGAAAACTCAGATTCCTAACATGAAAATGTCGGATTCTCCTCCTGAATTTGTTTGGCAGTTAAAGGCATAGCACCATACAAAAACTGTATCCATTTAACAGACCCATTCCTTTAAAAATAGTATTTTAATAAAAATGAATTTAGGTAGCAGGTCTTTAACTGATCACTTGCTAACTGGCCAGATTGTTTCAATTGATTTATTTCTTCTACGGGAATTCATTTGAAATATGTCTCTTACATTTAATACACGATCCTTCATTCCAAATGATCCCAAATTGCTTTAAAAATTTCAAAAAAACATCTGCCAATGACATGCAGTCACCTCTGAGGTGGACCTCATCAATTGGCTAACCGTGCACTGCAGTTTGCTATGGAGAGTGAAGGATGTCTTATTCAAGTGCAAGAGGGTTGTAGAGCTGACACTGGCTCTGGTGAAAAGTACCATGGGGTCCTTAATGACCTCAGAACAGTGCCCTTTAACACTATACCTTACTGGGCATCAGCCGTCCGTTGGGTACGGCGAATTGGGGCGACTGCTCTGGGCCCTGCGCTTTGGGGGGCCTCACGGGCTGCTGGTGCAATTGACTGGCGCCGGGCACGGTCGGTCCTTGAAGTGACAGGTCGGTCCCGGAAGTGACGGATTCGTCACTTCCGCCCCAGGCCCCTCACCCCCCCAGGGACGGCCCTGCTGGGCATTCAGCACTGACATGGGTTATGTCTATACTGCCTGCAGCAGCAAGTCTCAGAGACAGACTTGGGCTCGTGACGCCTGCGCTATAGCACTAAAATTAGCAGTGGAGACATTTGGGCTCAGGTTCTGAAGCCAAGGGAGGGGGGTTGGCCAAGCTCCAGGCCAAGATGTAATTTCTGCATAGCTATTTTTAGCTCTGTAGTGTGAGCCCCATGAGCCCACGTCTGTTGATCCGGGCTCTAAACTCACTGCTGTACTGTTGCTCACTGTGTAGATGTACCCAATGTTAAAGAGTGCCCAACTGCATTCCTAACATCACCTTTTGAAGCAAATGAGGTTTCTTTGGAGGCCTCCCATACCAGAACTGATGAAACCCACCAGCGCTTATTCTCTGAGATCTGAAAAGGTCACACCTCATGGGATTGTGGCTGCTGGTTTTAGAAAAAGAAATTTACCCTTGTAGCCAGTCCAATTCTTTTCTTTCCCTAAACAATCTTTTAAGTAGGCAGCACTGTCAGAGCCATTTGGAATGCACAACACCTAATTAGGCACTGAACTCAGGTAATATTTCCACAATCAAACGAGAGCAGTATGGTTGCTTGCAGTTAAAGTTCTTAGATAGCAGGGCATCTCCAAAGATGAGATTTAGGGCCAAGTATTATAAAAGCACAAGCAAATCCCAGTCAAGTAAATGGGTGCTGCACACATGTGCATCTAAAGGCCTGCTCCGTCTCCCACTAAAGTCAGTGGGAAACTTCCAGTGACTTCAGTGGGATCAGGCCCCTAGGTCTTGAAAACAGTTTGAACTAAAACAAGAAACATCCAAGAATCATTTGAAAGTTTTTCTCCTTCATAACTGAAACATCCATGCTTTGAGTTCGTTCATATAGTTCAGTTGATCTGCACCTGCTCATAACCAGAGGCTTAGGGTCTTCTTTAAAGTTCATTCCAGGAGCTGCTGTCTAGTTGCAGGTGGCTGGGGGTTGTGGGAGGAGGTAGGTAGGGCAGGACTGTAACACAAGGAGGGGAGGGAGTTTTTCTGTACAACTGCAGTGCTGCAATCCAACCAACATGACAAACTGCTGTAGAGGAATGTAGTTTTTAAAAAGTTGTTGCTCCTGTCTCGAGAAAGTTAGGGATCCCCAAGCATCACCCCTCTTATACCTCTTTTATTCTCTGTTCTCTTGAAGTACCATGTTGTAGTGACTTTTCTGATATATGGACTCAATTTAAGCTCTTCTTCAACAGGAAGAAAAAAGCTACAACTACAGACAAACAGGCTTCCATTCAGCTTGAGTTCCACCTTTGTCTCTATTGTTTACCAGGGACCACACCCTGTTTGGAACTATACAGCACACAGGACCATCCAGAGGCTGAATGATATACTGTGAGTAAACATATTACAGGGACTGCCGTTCTGGCCAAGGTGGATGGACCACAGCTTTCTGAGGAGTTTGTCACTGAGGTTCTTGAGCTGTCCAGTAGGCAGGCGATAGGACTGTGAAATGCAGGGTACTTATGACCCATCTGTCAATTGCACCATGTTACGAAGCACACTTGCTTAATTTAGACTCTTGCTTAATTTAGACTCACATTTACTTCTGCCCTACAGAGACCTGATGCTAACTTATTGCAATAATAATAATATTGTAGCAAATCCATAGCCACCTAAGACTTCATGGTGACCTCCATGCTGATCACCATTGTGACAGTGGGGACAGAATTCAGACCCTGTTGCTTCAGAAGCATAGACCCCTACTACTAAGGCTAAGTGAGAAATGGCTGTAGGTGTTAGCAGTATAGGGTATATGAGACACAGTTCAGCTGTAGCAGGGGCCTGCTTCCCCTCCTACACTGCTGCATGCCTGGCTCTCCCTTAGCCTCTATTCTGCCACCCTAGCCAGGCCACAATTCAGGGCAAAGGAAGTTCCTTGCATGGAGGTTTTGCTGGTGCAAGAGCAAAGTTAGTAAGTTTTACTGATGAAAGGTGCTATAGAAATGTATGTGGCTTATCACTGTCATCTAGGCTGGAAGAGAACAGATTTTGGTTTTATAATCTGGATATCTCAAGGAGATTTGGAAAACAATGATTTGAGTCCGATATAGGTAGTGGAATGACTGTGTAGGGGAATGGATCAGGCACTATACAGTTAAAACAGAGCATCTGACGTTAAACTAATACAGTTGTGGAGCCTGAGACATTCAGATTTAGATGATAAACTCTTCAGGACAGTGACTCTGTCTTCCTGTATCTCTACATGCATCTAAATACTGCTCTATAAATAAATATACTAATGAATTACCTGTTTTTATTGAGGATGATTGTTGACAGATCCAAATTCCCAGCATTGGAATGTGACTTTCCCCTTTGTATGATAATCAAAAAGACTATACCACATAATGCAGTAGTGGAATATTTATTTCTGAACAGTCGAATTATGTAGGATTTTTCTATGTGCGGTTAGGCACTGCTGCTTTCTCAGTTTATAAGTTCGTAAGTTCATTTTGCTTTCACTGGTTTAAAAAATATAATGACTTAAAAAAATAGTAATGACGTGCTCAAAAATGCTGTATAAAACAAGAAGTCCATGTTTCATAGCTACTACATTTTTCATTTTTTAATGGAATTAATAACTGTGTAATTGAAATCATGCTAATACTCAGCCAACTTGCCTCTGGGATACACTGCAGACATCTCTGGTTTGGTTTAAACAGCTGAGAGGAAGACTACATTTTGGGAAATAAAATTGATTCTGCACAATCTGCTGATGATCAGCAAGCCTTAATGAATGATAGCCTGAAGTAACCTCATTACTGTAACTTGGATGGATGAGCAGGAAAGGAATGCAAATTTTTCTAAAAGAAAAAAATTTGGTTTCTGCTTAAATACATCATTTTCAGAAACTCATATTCTGTTACTATTCATAAGAATGTAAAAACAACCATACCGGGTCAGACCAATGGCCCACCTAGCCCAGTATCCTGTCTTCAGACAGTAGCCAGTGTAGATACTTCAGAGGGAATGAACAGAACAGGGCAATTATCAACTGATCCATCCTCTATCATCCAGTCCCAGCTTCTGGCAATTGGAAGTTTAGGGACACCAGAGCATGGGGTTGCATCCCTGATCATCTTGGCTAATAGCCATTGAGGGGCCTATCCTCCATGAACTTACCTAATTATTTTTTGAACCCAGTTATACTTCCCTCCAGTGCTTCTAACAAGTGGAAAGGATTCAGGAGGATTTGACATCCTCTTCCCCCAAGGAGAAACTTCATAACTCTTTTGATGTATTGGAGGGACCACCTCTGGGGAGAAAAGGGATGATATCAGTCATCATGGTCCATTCAGGCCTTGTTCTCATTATTGAGACTGTTAGTGACAGCAGACATCAGATCCACTAGGAATTGTACTAATTCACCAACAGCTTTTACATAAGCAGCCAAACAGCTGTCATGTGACAGTGCCTTTTGGCTGATATCAGCCTGAGCTAGATTTGAACTGGTGACCTAGCAGTCAAAGTTTCCCCAAGCCAAGGGCTCATCAGGCTGATGCAGTTCAGGCACCTCCATGTCATAGCTAACAGTACACAAGGGAATGATGTAGCCAGCATCACGTCCAACTGCCTTTGACTGCCCTAGCCCAATAGGTCAGGTATCTGTTTTACAGCTGGGTGAACTGGACGTGGCCTTTCACTGTGAGATTGAGCGAGACTCAAACCCAGGTCTTTCAGGACTGTCATTGAGCACCTTACTACTCAGCCATCCTCCTTTGAAAGGCTCTATATGCCCCTATTTTTCCTTCAGTCTGATTCTCTCCTCTGCAAGACAAAAAATTGACTTCAATCCCTGCCAATTTTCTGATTCTATATTGTCTCTTTTCCTCTAGATTTGGGTGGAGGTACCACAGTGTAACTAATCCTTAAAAAGTCGCATCCTGAGAAATATGGCCACAACAAACGTAGAAATCCTGAAGGATTCTCAAGCATTAGGAGATCCAGAATGCTAAGCTAAGAGAAACTCAGTTGCTTTGTTGATATGAGTTCAGCTAGGGTGCCTCTTGTATATTGTGAATTGCATGAATGCACTAGCCTTTAGCTTTTGGAGAGCAGGGTTCAGATATGGGTTAGTTCAAAAACGAAAATGAGAGTTTGCTGGTCAGCCTGGTTTCCCTTGTTTGCACCACAAAATTTCTGCACAGGGCTGACACAGTCTGAAACAACTGCTGGTCTTTATTTAAGAGAGACACGGGACTGGTGTAGAAGCGATGCAGCAGGAAGCCACAATGGAGTAAAAATGTGCCAGTATAAGAACGTAGGTAGATAGTGTTGGGACAGTTTTCCTAACACATTTCCAGCCATGTACAACTTGTCAATTTCAAGAATGCTAATAATCCACCAAGTCTCAACCCTTATCATCCAGACCCATGCAACATAGAACCCAAAACTTCTCCAGAGTGACTAGAATTAGAATGAACAGACCATTTGGGTGTAGAATCCGCATGCAAAGCGATTTGCATATTTCATGGTGTGGAAAATCGGAGTTTTTATGATTGATAGAACCTTATGCTTCTATAAAGAATCCACCTGATTCTTCCTAGTCACCATCTCCTAATGTTACTAGGCCTGCAATAGACCCCTGGAAATAAAATAGCAAAACCCTAACACACATCAGCAGGGGTAAAATATACATGTAGGTGACAATAAATGAAAAGGAGGTGGGTTTTTTATCTCCCATCTCAGGATTTATCAACCGTATAACTAATTATTTTGTTCTGTAATGCGCTTTTGTGGTTTTCAAAAAATGTAAAAGGAAATTCACCCTATGAATTATACAGATTACAGTACTTATTTTATTTCCTTAGCCAAGATGAACTATATTTCACTCTTCAGCATAGCTAAGGCCAGACACTGGTCTCATTTACACTGGTGTACATCTGGAGCAACTCCACTGACTCCACAGTTACACTGCTGTAACCAAGAGCAGAATCTGGTCCATTCTTTTGCAGAGAGACTTTCAAAACTTGAGAAAGTGACCGTTTGCCAAGCCTGGAAAACCACTGGGAAATTTTCTCTCATGTCTTTAAGAAGCAGCAATAGAATCAATGGGTTTTCTCCCTATAGTGCATGTATAAATGCCAGTATCCAGGACTGACTCTTGAAGAGATTAGGGTTCCAGACTTTACCCCTGGTATTTGGCTGGACATCCTCACCTGGAGGTCAACATTGCATCTTCTCTCCAACCTTAATTATAAAACCAAGGCCCAGCTTTTTGTGTCGAATCCTGGTGTGCCATTGCTACCCTGCCTGTTATTCAGCAGGGGGTGTTCGCACCTACAACTGAGCTGAGACGGCTCCAGTTCTAGCATTTAGAGCCTCTCAAGTTCTGTTACAAGTTAGCGAGTACACAAGTGAGTGAGAGATGGGTAGGGGCCCTGGTCTAAGAGCCAGCACGAAGACTGGAACTCAAGCTGATCATTAAGGAAGGGTGGTTGCAGGGCCTGCTGGATGGGAAAGTCACTGATGAGCACAGCTGGAGTCTTAGTTTGGTAAAGAGTTACAGTTGCCCCCAAAAGTTGGGAACCACTGGTCTAAGATACTAGCACAGGGATTGACAACCTTTGGCTTGCGGCTCGTCAGGGAAATCCGCTGGCAAGCCGGGACAGTTTGGTTACCTGCAGTGTCCGCAGGTTCGGCCGATCGCAGCTCCCACTGGCTGCGGTTCGCCGTTCCATCCCTCTGCCCGCGCTGCTTCCCGCAGCCCCCATTGGCCTGGAAAGGCGAACCACGGCCAGTGGGAGCTGCGATCAACCGAATCTGCAGATGCTGCAGGTAAACAAACCATCCCTGCCCACCAGTGGATTTCCCTGATGGGCTGCGTGCCAAAGGTTGCTGATCCCTATACTAGCACATAATAGAGCAAAGGATCATTAGGAGATCTTGGCTGTATTCCCAACTTTACCACTAGCTCACTGGCAAATCACTTTAACTCTCTGTGCCTCAGTTTCACCATTTGTAAAAGGGGGATAATATTTCTTGGCACTTACCACCCAGGAGGGTTGTGAGTTGAATTCATTCATGTTTGTAAAGCACTTAGAAATCCTTAGCTAGCAGGTGCTGCAGAAGGGCAAAGCATTGTAATTAGTATTTAGATCTTAGATTAACAAATGAGGTTCTTTCATAAGTCCTTACAAGTCTTAGCCGTTCGCACAATGAAATTTACTTAGAGTAGTGACACTAATAACTGAACAGTGATGAAAATATAAAACAAAGCATTGCTTCCTCTTGAAAACCACTAGAATTTGCATAAACCACGTTGTCCGTCTGGTAAATGATTATCTGCTCGGTCAGTGCCTAGAGTGGTTAATATTAGCTTGTTTTTAGTGAAACTTAAAGTTCTGTGTTTTGGACTCTATGTGTTTTGGTTTATTTTAAACTTCAGAACAATCACCTCCTGTGACAATCAACAGCACGACAGAGTTAGAATTCATGGTTTATTTTGATGCTGTGGTTTGGATGTTCTGGGTTCATTCTGCTTTAACTGCAAATCCAAAATAAAAGGATAAATAAACCTAGCCCCACTGAGATCAATGGTAATATTGCCATTGACTTCAGTGGAGCAGGTTTTCACCTCTAAAGTTGTTTCTTAGTGCTCCTGTAAATTAAAGACTGTATTTCCAAAAGGCAAGAAGCCCTGGGCAGCGTGAAGACATTTGTGTGTAATTGCACACTTAATATGCATACACATCTATAAAAATTGTGTATACAAACTGGGTAGTTACACATGCACAGCTAGGCTCCCACAGGGCCACTTGAGTGTGGGACTGCAGTAATGTGTAGAAATTATGCATGTGTGCACGCTAGCCTGGTCCTATATGTACTGAATTTCCATAATAATAATACATAGCACTTTGAAGCACTGTACAACAACATTAACGATGTAGTTGAAATGCAGCTGTCTCAGGGGCCGTCACTTTCCTTCTGCCCTATTGAAAGAGTCAAGATCAGTTGGATGCTGCAGCTGTCTAGCCAGAGCGTTAAATTCCTGGAGACAGCAGAGCATTGTCAGTGGAGGTCCCGTAGTTCTCGGCATTTGTTCTTTGCCTTCCACAATGTGTCTCTTGTGCTGATTGGGGCCTTTGTGTTCTACGTCAATACAAATAAATAATAAGGTAATATCACATTCTTCCAAAGCTTGGGTTTAGTGGCTTTGAGAATATAGTACAAGATGCACCTGTGAAATGAGCTGGTGGATTCAGTCCAAGTTCCCTGTGCACAGGTGTCCCTATCATAAAATCCGGCACCACAACTAGTGCTAAGTGGCACCCTCTCAGCAAAGAAAGCAAGGGTTGGACAGGCAGTGTTACTGAATTACTTAGACATGGTCCCTCCTGAACAGGGTGGAAGCATGTTGGTAGGACATTCTGAGAGACACAAGCACTGTTGCGTTGCCTACACAGTACCTGTTCTATGGATAGACACCTTCTTTCTCCCAGGATTCAAATAGGCCACTTATTTGTCACCTAAATGCATTTGAAATAACTGTGGCCCTAATCCTACAAATGCCTTCCCCTGTGCCTTCCAAGAACCCTAATGAAGTAATCACGACCTACAGAAGGAGAGAAATAGCTGATTCTCTGAATTCCAGTGCTCACCTGTACTATGCTAACTAGAGAAACTCCCTCTGAAGTTAAAAGACCCTCTGATTTGTTTTCTGCCTGAAGAATAAAAAAGGCTTTGTTATTATATATGGTTCTCCCTTTTTTCATTACAGAGGAATCCTCTTAGAAAAGGTATGCCTGTTTGACTGTCATGGTCATGGATGATGGAAAAGCAACCGTCAAACAACAGTGTCCTTGATCAGTTTATTAATAGCCAGGAGCAGACATATGAAGAATTTCTCAGCACGTTCACTTATCTTTGGAAAGGTATGTCTGCTTCTAGAGTTTCCCATAACAAATTACATTGAGAAAGGAAGAGTGTAAGCATAAAGAGAGGCAGTGTTGTCTAGTGGATAGGGCACTCTACTGGGAGTCAGGACACCTGGGTTCTTTCCTGGTTTTGCCACTGACCTACTGTGTGACCTTGGGCAAGTCACTTCAACTCTCTGTGACTTAGTTTCCCCTGCCACCTTTTGTTTGCCATATCTATTTAGATTATAATCTCTTGGGGGCAGGGACTCTGTCTCTCTCTCTTTGTATGTACTGTGCCTCGCACAAAGAGGTCTCAGTCTTGGTTGGGGTCTCCAGGTACTAGTGAAATGATAATAGGTTGGCCAGGTTTTTTGTGTTTTTAAGATACAGTACGAGTGGAATTCACAACCACACTGCTATCCACAACTTTACTTCACTTGGTTTATAGGCTGTTGGTCTTGACATAATGCTAGATGTGTATTGTATAAGAAGTTCTGAATTTTTGTTGGGCATGCAGTTCAGTGAGTGTAGGAAGGTGGAAGATTGCAGGCTGCTTGGAAGAGTGCAGGCTAGAATTTCCAACCCTGGGCGATGTCAGTGGAAGCTGTGGGTGTTCAGCACCTCTGAAATCAGATCATTGTTATGTAGGTGCCTGAATATGGATTTAGTTTCTCCATGTTTGAAAATTTTGACCACAAAGTATAGTGCATTTCACTGAATTCAATTACCAGTTGATTTGACTTTCTGATTGATTTGATCAACCCCTCAGGAAAAATGTTAATAAAAATAGCAAAACTTTGTTCCTTTATTTTGATCAATTTTGACCACATTAGTTAGATTTTATTGGGTGATTCAATACCTGTCTTGAGTTTATCACTAATAAGGAGGGGACCAAAAATTTGAATGCAAGAAAGATAAAGAGTCCAAGGAAGATACACAATAATAAAAGATGCCTTGTGGCTCATGGTTAGGGCTATGATTTTGACATGGAGATTATTCAGATTCATGCTTTCCATGGCCACTGTAAAGTTTGTGAAATCTTGAAAATGGCTGCTAAACACACATTTGATTAGGCCCCCAAACCAAATGGCGTTGCGAACTGGTGCACAGGGACACCAGTGCACCTTCAGCCTGTCTGCTACTCCATCTCCACGTATTGAGAGGTGAGGGTGGGGGCCAAACATGAGTGGCACCGTGACCCAGTAAGACAAATCACAAGGCCCAGCCCTGCGGTACAAGAGCTGCCGCTGCGGGGTGAATGTGTGGTGGGCTCTCTCTCGAACCCCTCATCCCCGGGTCTCATCTTTCAGCACCTCCACTTTATTCCTATATATGATGTAGAAAAACCTATATTATTTGGTGACCTTTCTGAGACTTACTGTTTTTTTCCCTGCCTCTCTGCTGTGAAATTTACTAAAAATTTCCTTTCTCATGGTTGTGTTATTCAGGCACTCTGATTGGCATTATAAGTGCTGATTACATGTGTTCTGCAATCTGTGTTATGCACTGAGCTGGTCATATGGACAACTTAGATCGACAATTGATAAGGAAGGATTTAAAGTGAAGGAAGACCCTGTAGTGAATGAAAGACTAAAGTGTTTCTTTCAGACAGCCATGCTTTCTGAATGAAGTAAGCATAGCAGGTGGAGCTGAAACTGTCTCCAAGATCCAAACACCCACAAACTCTAGCGAAGTTCAGATCTGGTTTCAAACTCTACAGCTCAGGCTCATCACTGGTAAAAACTGCACCCCTGGGTTCTTTAAATCAGCCTTACAAAATGAGTATGTCAATTTAATATTCCCCAATTACAGTGCTCTTGGCCACCGCTTTCTATTAAGAGTGATATCTTCATCTTATTCCAGAAGCAGAATATTTTCCAATTACACCATGTGGCATGCTCCATTGATTGGCACTCAGAACCCTGCTCTGTCCTTGTCTGTCAGGCACTAGAGCCTTGTCATTCACAGGCACTAGAAAACGCAGTTGGGGGAGTGGAAACGGTCTCAGCAGTGCTCCCATGCCAGTCTTCCCACTCCCAGAAAACCAGAGAGAAGGTGAGACACTGGGGGGATCAGATAAGAGGGTTAATACTAGGTTCTGGCCTGAAACAAACTTCTTTATGTACAGCTGTTACACTGGGGAGAGCTCAGATCCAAGACACAGGGTGCATCTCGCTATGCAGCTTGCAGAAAGCCACAGCATGTACTTCATTCACCTTGGTTCTCAACACAGCATCTGACTCTAAATGTGTGTATAAAACGTATCTGAAGTTCTAGCTGAAATAAATGATTGTACCAGCCCAGGAAACTGCATTTCTAAACAAAATAACTTGGGTTGCTTTTTTTTCCCCTTTCAGAATACCCAAAGGCACCGGTTCACATTATAAACTAATGACCTGCAAAAATTCCACTTAAAGCACAAAGCCTTAAGAGCTGGAACAGTGCAAAAATGCATTTTAAACTATTGGACTCCTATTTTATTTCTTTGGTACTCAAATATAATGAAAAAGAGCCATTTGGATTTGAATGAAAATAATTTAAAAGGGCAACTTGGGTAGATCAGGGTATATCTGATAATGAAGCTCAGAGCTTTTCACTTCTAGGTCAGCACCAGTTCAAGTCCCTTGTATGGCCAGACGTAAAAATAAAAGACTGCTGATGTTTTGCACATTTATTTGCATGATTAAATTTGTATGCACTGTAAACATGATTATGCTTTTACAAACCAGGTATGTACATGTGAAAATGCCTAGTTTGTGTCTGCAGTCTCAGTAATTTCACATATACATTTTTAGACCTCTAAGTACCTATTTTCATCCTCAGATATCCAATGTGCATATGCCCTTGTGTGTGCAAACTGAGATACTTAGGTATACACACATTTTTAAGATGTGGACTATGGGCATCTTTTTAAAAACAATTTTTCTTGCAAGTGATCCCCATCTAATGTCTCTTTGGTGGTCAAACTGCTGGGAAATTAGGAGAAAAAATCACAGAGAGTTACTTGGATCCCATTGGTATCTCAGGGTGTCTGTGTGTTTAGATTCATACTCATGGTGATTCTTGTTCATGTGCATGGGGTCAAACTGCCTTCCTGATTTGGGGTCAGGAGGAAATTTTCCCTAGAGGTTTTTTTTTATCACTCAAGCATCCTGTAAGGCTCTATCTGCCTATTATTAATACATTATTTTATCCTTATTTGCAAAGCATCAATAGCTCCAACAAAACACAGAAGAATGGATGGTCTCTGTCCCAGGGAACTCATGATCTAAACAGACAGGCAAGACAAAATACAATGGGAGATCCAGAGGAAGGGGCCTTTTGGCAGTACAAGTATGTCACCCAGGAGTTTCCCATTTTGTGCATGTAGGGGTCATCTCTTGGTTTTGTATTCCAAAACCTGTTTCTTGGAATTGTAGAAAGCTGAGTATTAATGGACCTTGGTACTTCCCATTTTCTATGGCTATGATAAAGGCTATGATCACAATAAAACGAAACTAATCTTTTATAATACTTACTCTCTCTCTCTCTCTCTCTATATATATATATGAATGTGTGATGTTACTCTCTATTGGCTGCTCTACAGGAAAGGTAGAGGATCTATTACTACTCCTAGTTAAGGAAATTCTCCTTTAGCTCAAGTGGTCCAGGTCTATGGTTTAGGAGTGGAAGGCTAAGATTCTCAGTCTGTTTCCCCAGTTTTGTGTGATTTATCTAGTAGTAACTGTGTCTGTTGTAAGTAGCCCATGGAGCCATGGTAACTTGCATGGGGGAAAAAGCCGGGTGTTTAGTACAAGAAATTAAAAATTTTTGATTTTGGGATTCCTAAGCAGAGCTAGCTTGAGTCGCTATTATTGCACGCATACTACCCGTGGCAGTGTGAGGATTCAAGAAACCAAGTGTTATACCTCACTTCTACCAGATCTGATAACAATGGCAGATGGTTAAATGTCATTTAAAAAAGAGTGAACGCAGCATTTTAAAGGTCAGCACTCCTACAAAAGATGACCCAGATTTTTTTAATATATCATCTTTTAAAAAATTGACAGTATGTGGCAGCACTCGATGCATAATTGGTAGAGATTGTAATCATTTTTATTGACCCTATAGTGGGTAGACACTTGAAGGCTAAATTGCAGCTCCAGTAATTCCTATAGTTTTCCTGTGAATACTGTCCCAGGTATTTCCTTCATCCTAAGGATAGCATTAACAAGGGGCATATAGCGTTTAGGGCATTGATGGACCTTCAGACAGGCAATATAGTCTAATGCAGTGTTTCCCAAACTTGAGACGCTGCTTATGTAGGGAAAGCCCCTGGTGGGCCGGGCCGGTTTGTTTACCTGCCCCGTCTGCAGGTCCGGCTGATCGCGGCTCCCACTGGCCGTGGTTCACTGCTCCAGGCCAATGGGAGCTGCGGGAAGCGGTGCAGGCCGAGGGACGTACTGGCCGCTGCTTCCAGCAGCCCCAATTGGTCTGGAGCAGCGAACCGCAGCCAGTGGGAGCCGCGATCGGCCAGACCTGCGAACGGGGCAGGTAAACAAACCGGCCCGGCCCACCAGGGGCTTTCCCTACACAAGCGGCGTCCCAAGTTTGGGAAACACTGGTCTAGTGGTACAGTTTGTTTCTGGTAGAAAGAAACTCCTGCATTCTCCTGCTCTCAGAAGCTTCAGCATGGGCAGAATACAACTGCCTGCTTATATAATGGGATTTGGGTAACTCCATAATAAAGGCAGTGGAAAGCAGCATTCTTTTATAGATCATCTTTCTTTCAACATATTTGTTTATGTTTTTCCCAGTTTCATTGTAATCTATTGTGTTCATGCTAGTATATGCATTTCATTTTGGTTCGTTTGCACCTTTAAATTTTTAATATAAAAATGATGAAATAGAAATAAATAAATAACATTTACTTCCAGGCGTTGGGAAGTTTCAGTGAAGAGCAAATATTAACAAGAATAGTCTGATTGTGCAATTGGGCCCATTTGGATGGACTTTCATGGCTTGGTGAAATCCCCTCCATGTCAGTGGAGCTCTGCGTGGATACAGAGATCCAGTTGCAGGATCAAGGCCTGAGTTAGAAGCCTGAGAAAAGTGGGTTTACAATAGAACTGATGACACGGCTTTATTTAGGTTGGAAGATGAGTGATATTTTCAATACTGACCATTCAGTAGAGCTGTTTTATGCCCCACATCTCTTTGAATTTGAGCAAAAAAACCTCACATATTTTAACTGCCTTTTCCAGCTTTAAAAACATGTTTTGAAATCTGCTGGTACAAAATAATAAGACAGCATCTGCTTGTTTTTCTAACTTCAGAGTGGAATGGGAAGTTCACTAGAGCATAAAGTATCTTCTTCCTCCCTTCCACAGAAACACAGAGAAAAATTAGAAATGGTCCAAGCTGCAAAATTTGCATCCGGATTTTAAATCACCCTTCTGAAAATCTGGAGGTGTTTTGATCCAGCATATGGATTAGCCTGTTATATAGATAGAGGCTGCCAGTAGTTAAATTCTGATCTGAATTTGAGTTTGAGAGTGTTTGGGTACTGTGTTTAAGTTAGTGTGGCCAGATAGCAAGTGTGAAAAATCAGGGCAGAGGGTGGGGTGTAATAGGAGCCCATATAAAAAAAAGCCCCAAATATCAGGACAGTCCCTATAAAATCGGGACATCTGGTCACCCTAGTTTAAGTTCAGTCCATTATAGTTATTATATGTTCTATAGTTCACATCTCAAATATAGGGGTTTAGTTTGGATCTTGGATTTTTGATCAGACACATTAAGAAAATGAAGTTCTTTTTGTATGCAGTGCTATTGTAACCGTGTTGGTCCCAAGGTATTAGAGAGACAAGGTGGGTGAGGTTTGTCTCTCTTCTCACCAACAGAAGTTGGTCCAATAAAACATATTACCTCACCCACCTTGACCCTCAACACTGTTGTTTTGATACTTTTGCACCCAGCAGCAGGCTGGCTAGCAGAGGAAGTTGGAAACTGACTGGTCACTTTTGTGCTTCCAGGTGGCATTTAAGAGGCATTTTCTGTGCTGTTGTGATCAGGTTAATTTAATTCCCCAGTGAATGTTGAGTGGTGTAGTTAGTTCACACTCCATTTAGCAATATCTGTCTGCTTCCTTTTTTTCGTTAACCACGTTTAAAAAAAACAACAAGTTTAAATTTCAGCATAAGTGGCTATGAAGGCCCTTTACACATGTGAGTTTAACAGCATGAAGCATGGCTGAAAATAACACAAGGGACAGCAATAAATTTACTTTAATTTAAAAAATGGACCAATAGGATGGCATTAACCCCAAGAGAAATTTGTAGTAGGCCTCGTATGAGTGGATTTGCCAATAAAAGCAACTAGGCAGTTCAATAAAACTAATTAAATTAATCTGTCATCCCCAGGGAACTTAAGCAGGGCATGAAATAGGGAAACAGCCTCAATTCAGAGCTTTTTATTGATGTGTTTTGCCGGATCATTGGAAAATAATTGGTGGGGAGAAAAAAAGGTTTGCAATTTTCTATTGATCATAAATTCACTGCCCATCTCTATGTAATCTCTTTCATCATGGTGTAAAAGCAAATATCATACAGAGCCCTGAAGTTAAAAAACAGCTATGTGGATACAATGGGCTGTAACAGATTCGTATTGCAATAATAATAGCTTATCTGTCCTCTGAATGATTTTCATCCATAGATCTCAAAATATTTATCAAGGGAAGGTAAGTAGCATTATCTCCATTTTACAGACAGGGAAACTGAGGCCAAGAGCAGGAAATTTATCAGCCCAAGTTTGCAAAGTGGGTCAGGGCAGATTTAGTGTGGCAGCTGCTAATAGTCACTGAATGACACTGCCTCTCAAAAGTGCATGTCAGCAATTGTTTCTTGCTGTTGTGTGGGATTTCTACATATTATAATCAAACAATTTTAAAAAAAAGTTATTATTTTCTTTTAAATTGTAAAAGATAAAACATTGCTAGCTTGGTTGCATAACTGATTTTTTTTCTGTTTCCAGAAAGAAAGATTTAGAGCAGATTAAGTCATTTCTGGTTTGGATATTTTGCTATAAATCTCTTTCTAATGTTTTATACATTGTATGGTTGTGTAGTATGCCTGTTTATGAAATAGTAATACATAGTATGTAACAATAGTTTGGTTTGCCAGAGCACTCTTCCACCAATGATACCAAAATGCTTTGTACATATCAATTAGCTAAGCCTCACAGCACCCAGGCGAGGTAGGGAAATATTATCATTCCCTTTTACACGTGGGCAAATAGAGGCACAGGGTAAACAAAATTTCCCAAAGTCATATAGTGGATCTGTGGGAAAACCAGGAGCATAATCCAAGAGGTCTACACCCCAGTCTTGTGCAGTAGACACTAGACACACTGTCGAAGGTTTCCCAAAATAAATCAAAGTGTCTCAAATTGGGCACGTCAAAATTGATGAACTCCAAATCACTAATCACTTTTTAAAATCTTGTCTGTTTCTTCTTTTTATCCTGTTCCCTGTTTGTCTCATATATTCTATGATAGTAATTGGTATGGGAGAAAGAAATTGTATGGAACTATTAGTGTCAGATGATTGGGCCATTTAAATTGCATCCAATTTCGACAATACATGCAATGCTTAATGAAACCAGCTGAGATATCTACCAGTTTATTGAATTCCACCTTTATGAGATTTACATACAACTTTCCAAGTCCGACTCTGTCCTTATTTGAATATTGTTAGTGTATCACTCAACCATTTTACTGTCTCTCTCTTCTTGGCAGTTCCCAGTGTATATACATGTTTAGCAGCTAGGAATTGTGCTGGGGAAGCAAGAAAGGATTCTAACTTCCCGAGTAGAGCTTAAAAGCTTGTGGTAGGCTTTGTTATAAAACAGAAAAGTTAATGTAATGAATGCCTTTAAGAACCAAAGACAAGTACATCAGGCTTCCCTCAGTCAAGGTAAAAGTAAAGGTCTAAACTGTGGGTCTATCAGTCAAGTTCAAGAGAAGAAGCGGTAATTACCCCTAGGTGTCCTTCATCTTCTTTTGATAGCCTTCTTCTTGATGCTCCTTGACAGACTTGTGCCCAGTTTTCCCTAAAGAATGCCCCTCTTATTGTGTGTTTTTTGGAAGGAATTAATTATTTCCTCACAGCTGGCCCACCTGCGGTCAGGTCAAGCAACGGTAAGATCACCCTGTAGACAGAGGGAGCAGGCCAATTTCTCCCAACCAATTTCTGGAGAGAGTCTATATCCCAGCCACATGTGCATTTAAACTCTCAAGTCCAATGCAAATTGTACAATATATACCTTTAAGAAGTTGCTCCTGGGTTTTTTCACATAGTCACTCACCATTCACTTGATTTTTTTAGCCAGAGTTACGTATATGATCTACTGTTTTTACCCTGTCTGGGCCAGATCCTCAGCTGATGTAAATTGATGTAGCTCCATTAATAGAGGAGCTACACCGATTTACATCAGCTGAGATTCTGACCTTATATTTTTGTCTTGGATGTTTTGAACCTTTGCAGAATTATTTTTGGCCATTGTTGTGGCACAGACGTTTGTTTCTGTGTTGGAAAAGGTAGGATCTTGCCCATTCAGGAAGCTGAAATGGTCAGGTGAACATGTGCCTTGTGATTCAACTGAGTGGGTGCATATTCAAATATGGAAAGTTTTTAGCAACATCACTGTTGAACCGTGGAAGAAAAATATTTTTTTTTTAAAAATGGTCAGATGGGCAAAAAAGTGGCACAAACAGGAAATGTTTCCTCCACAAAGTCCAAACATTGACAACATGAAAAGCAAAGCATAGACAAGGAATTATTTTTTAAATATCGTATTTAGGTTACATAAGGAAAAAGGAGAAACATTGATACAGTAAGAGAATAGTTAGGCTTCTGCAAATGTAGAGCTGCATTTGTTACAGGGAAGTAGTGTGGTACACTAAAATAAGGTAGATATGTCAGTAGGGTTGAATTGTACCTGCCAGCAGCAATCAATTTGTTATTGCAGGATGATAAACACAAGACAAAGAACCTCAAAAGGAAAGGACTAAACATAAAGCACTTGGACATAACAGTCAAAATCTAATACTTAGGATTTGATTCTTTATTCACACCAGTGTAATTCAGAAGTAATTCCAACACAATCAATTGGCCAGATTCATGGAGCACTGATTTACACCAGCTAAGGGTCTGAGACAGTGGAGTTGCACCAGAATAAAACTGGCATAAGCGAAAGGAGAATCAGACCCTTATCGGTTGTAGTAGAACTTTTAATGAAAATCTATAGCTAAGTAATCTTTGCTGTTTATCTATGGTCTGGTCTGGGTAAAACCAAAGGAGTATGAGGGAGAGATCTAGAAGGGCTTGATTCTCCTCTGACTTACACCAGTATAAATTGGGAATAACTCCATTGAAGTCAGCAGAGGTACACTGTCTTAAAACAGGTATCAGTGAGAGGAGAATCAGCCCCATAAATGTTTTTATTATGGAAGAAGGAGATATGATACAGAGGGGAATAGTCAGGAAAGATCCTAGGAAAGATTCCCTACAGTATTATATTGATTGTTGGCTCTAGTCTTGTTTTAAAATATTTCAAGCTGTAGGGTTTTCGTCATTCTTCTTTGGCTACTGTTTAATTTAATAGATTTCACTGTCAGGAAATTGTCAGATAATCCTGATACCACTCTTCTCTGACTTTGTGATAACTGATTTCACTATTCTTTGAAATAGGTGGGTGACCAGTGGGCATCTCTAGGAGAAGCCAGTCCAAATGGGACGACAAGTATTATTTTGAACAATACAAAGGTTGGATAGATGGACAGAGAGAGCACATCAAGTTGGATACGCTTCTCTGATACTAATGTGTTTATAAAGCCTGGCACCTGCTTCTCAGAGACACTTGATTATAATTTATGTACCTCATAGACTTATAGACTTTAAGGCCAGAAGGGATCATCATGATCATCTAGTCAGACTTCTGATCATTGCAAGCCACAAAACCTCACCCACCCACACGCCTGTATTAGACCCATAACGTTTGGCTGAGTTACTCAAGTCCTCAAATCTTGATTTAAAGACTTCAAGTTATAGAGAATCCACCTTTTACTCTGGATTAGACTGGCAAGTGACCCGTGCCCCACTCTGCAGAGAAAGGCAAAATCCTCCAGGGTCTCTGCCAATCTGATCCAGGGGAAATTCCGCCCCAGCCCCAAATATAGCCATATGTGGGCAAGATCCAACAGCCAGACACCTGGGAAAGAATTCTCTGTAGTAGCTCAGAGCCCTCCCCATCCAGTGTCCCGTCTCCGGCTGTTGGAGATATTTGCTAGTAGCAGTTGTAGATGGGCCATACGCTATTGTAGGGAATCTCATCATACCTTCCCCCCTATAGACTTATCAAGACTTCCTTAGAGGTTCATATTTTGCTTTCCCACTTACCCATACCTGTTTGTTGTTTCATTGCTTTAAGACAGTGTTTCCCAAACTTGGGATGCCGCTTGCGTAGGGAAAGCCTGTGGTGTGCCGGGCCGGTTTGTTTACCTGCAGCATCCGCAGGTCTGGCCGATCGCGGCTCCCACTGGCCGCGGTTCGCTGCTCCAGGCCAATGGGAGCTGCAGGAAGCGGCGGCCAGTATGTCCCTTGGCCCGCGCCGCTTCCAGCAGCTCCCATTGGTCTGGAGCAGCGAACTGCGGCTGGTGGGAGCCGCGATAGGCCGGACCTGCGGACGCGGCAGGTAAACAAACCGGCCCGGCCCGCCAGGGGCTTTCCCTACACAAGTGGCGTCCCAAGTTTGGGAAACACTGCTTTAAGATATTGGCAGTGGAAATTATGAAAAGTAAAACTGAGTTTGGAAGACTTTCTGCAAGTCAAATAAATGAATCCCTGCATTATTTTAGGCGTCCTACTCTGCTACTTTTTATTGTGTTTGTGTCCTTTATTTTGGGCCTTTGTGACATGTTATAAAGGCCAGCGTGGTACATTTGGGTCTTGGCAGGTAGAGAGACATGGCTGTGAATAATGAGTCAATTATTGCTTAGCCAGGGGGAAGGCAGACTGATCCTCCCACTGGCTGGAATGTGGTCCCTGCTTCTTCCCCTGTCTCCTTCACAGGGAAGGACAAACAAATGGTTGGCTTTCAGACCACTGACAAAGGAATTTAGCGAAAATATTTGTCTACAAAATGTAGTTTCTTTAGGTTTAGTCCAGTTTATGATGGAGTGTTTTTAAATTACTTATTTATAATCTCTACTGCAACCGCTTCAGGGGAGGCCAGTTACTGAGATCCACTTGGTAAGGAAGCTATGGACTGCTCTAGCTAGTATGTACAAATCAAGAGTAAATCTCACTAGCCCAGAGGGACTGTGCCCCAGGCTACCACTGTAATGTTAAAATAAATCCCCAATTTATACGGTGTAGCCTCATTACAGACTTGATAGCATATCTTGTATTCCGTTGCAGCATGCATTTTCAACTGCCGTGGGTTGCTTGTATTTTTTTCTTCCCTGTGACTTTTGCTTCCTTTCCAGTCGTGAATCTAGCATCTCATTGCTTCTGTGAACATTTCATCAAATGAAATGCTTAGTATTATATAACCCAGCAGCCCTGGAAGGGCCTTGGCAACAAAAACATTTCTGACAGTACTTCACGTCTGACCCAAGTGCCTCACCTTTGGCTTGGGGAAAGGGAGAGTTCTACTGGTTGGTTATTTGGGGTTGGGAATACTACCCGTGGAGCTGAAAGGCCTGTATCTGTTGAAATTACACTTGATTGTTTATTTGTTCATTTGATCTGAATAGCTTTTCCTTTTGAAATCAAGGGAATAACTGTGCCCCCAGAAAATATATAATCAACATAGTATAATGAGCTTGTGTGTGTGTTTTGTGGATGTGTTGAATCGGAACTGCTCTTCTATGTATCATAGGCCCTATAAGGCTAACGAAGACATCCCTTTAGCTGAGGTTTTGGAGCTGAAGAATGAGTTCTATCTTCATTGCTGCCATGAAGTTCTGAATGGCTATGCTTTACAGCAGGGATCAACAACCTTTGGCATGCGGCCTGGCAGGGAAATCTGCTGGCGGCCCAGGGCAGTTTGTTTACCTGCAGCGTCCGCAGATTCGGTTAATCGCGGCTCCCACTGACCGTGGTTCGCCTTTCCAGGCCAATGGCGGCTGCGGGAAGCGGTGCGGGCCGAGGGATGTGATGGCTGCCGCTTCCTGCAGCCCCCATTGGCCTGGAAAGGCGAACCGCAGCCAGTGGGAGTTGCGATCGGCCGAACCTGCAGACGCTGCAGGTAAACAAACCGTCCTGGCCTGCCAGCGGATTTCCCTGATGGGCCGCGTGCCAGAGGTTGCCGATCCCTGCTCTACAGTATAATAATAATACCTAGCTCTCGTATAGTGCTTTTAAACAGCACATCTCAAATTGCTTTACAAATGAAGGTCAGTATTATTATCCCTATTATACAGATGGGGAAACAGAGGCACAGAATGATGAAGTGACTTGCCCAGGGTCACCTAGGAGGCCAGTGACAGAGCCAGGAATAGAATCCAGGTCTCCTGAGTTACAGCACAGTGCTCTATGCAGTTTCGTACGTTGATATGGATTTGTACCCGGAGGATCATAGAATGTCAGTTTTACATAGCATGGGCTTGATTCTTCTTCCATTGAAGTCACTGAGATTCTTCTTCATTGACTGAGAATTGGATTGGACCCCTACTTTTCCAGTGTTACATTTGTTGCATTTCTGAAACAAGATACTGGTTGCCCTGGTGGCCTGGTAAGAGCAATCAGCTGGAAGTGTGCCTGGTATCAAAATAAATTGATTTATTTATTTATTCCTGCAGAATAGTGAAACATTAAAAAACCTTTGGAAAAACTTCTGTTTCATGTGTATTAAAATTGTGACTTAAAAAATGCCAAAAGAAAGGTGGTGGAGCCTTGTTGTTCCATGAAACACTGTTAGATTTTGTAAAACATATGTCTGACACTTCTTGCAAAGCAAGAAATATTCGGGGTGGGATGAAAGAGTGGCACAAAGCTCTGATGAAAAATAGAAATGAAAATGAGATGAGACAGACATTTATGTATCAAATTTATGTTGCCAAATGCATAGACATGGGAAGCATCTGGCTAACTAAGTAATCAGAGCTTCAGGCCAAACTGTATTCTGGGGCTCACAAACATCATTTTGTGACTTGATAGCTCTGAAAAGGACCTTTTCTCTTTCAGTCCTTAAAGCAGGCTGCTTAACTTTCGATTAAAAAAAAAAATTAAAGCTTTTCCAATGACTCAGTTTGCTGTTTCTGTTATTTTGGGGAAAAAGAAGGATGCCTTCAGATAGAAACCAACCATCTCATCTCAAGGAGAGGTCTTATAGTGAGATACAAAGTTGTTTCATTGGCTTGAAAAAAGGAATGGTGGTGAGGGGAATAAGTGGTGAATGCCCTTGTGTCGTTTTCATTTTGTCTTCTTTTAAAAAGTCCAGTGTTCAAGCGGGATATCTAGGAGGTAGGAAATGCTCAGAGAATCTTGAGCCATACGTTAGCGGAGAGAGAAACCTTTCTGTTATTTTACTCTGACCTGTAAAGTGCATCTTACTTCATTAATTCCTAGTAATATAGGCCTACTACTGCAGCCTTTATTTATATGAGTGAGGACTGCAGGGCTGTGGCCATAGTATTGTCATGATTTGTATACAATAATGACTGGAGCACAGAGGTGCCCCTGGGGATTAATAATTAACTGGGAGAGTTGATTTCTGAGGATACTAATCCTGAGGCTGTCATTAAATTCTTGGAAAATGCTCCATCCACATTGCACATTGAGTGGTGTTATAATGCTTGAGTGACTTTAAATGCATGAGACATGTAATTATGCCTTAGAAATGCATTGCAGATTGCTTGTTGTTGTTATTAGAAAATGTAATTTTCAAATTAAAAATAAGGCAGATAGACTTGTGCATTTATTATGCATTATGAGCATAGGTGTGCTCTTGGTATGAAGTGAGACATCCATTTGTGCCTGTTGTTCTAAAGCCATTTAATAATTTTTTTATAGAAAAAAGCAAAGTCATAGTTTACTATTTTCCTCTTGGCAGCCTCCAAAATATTTTTTGTAGTGCTGCAGGAAGAAAATCCTCCTATTGTTCAATGCATGGTCAGTAATCAATAATCCAGTTATTAAACATGTCCTGAACTGTCAGGAATGCCTAGACTGAGCTTGCATTGCTGAAATCTGGTTAGGTGACACTGCTCGCTAAGTCCTATCTCAGCAGATGCATCACAGATTCAGTTGTTGGGATTTTCAGAAGCACTCACAGTTGTCCTAACTCTGCTTCTATTGAAGTTGGGGAAATTTTCAAAGGCACAAAGGGCCATTAGGTGTCACCCATCTACTAATGAAAGTCATTTGTTCTTTGAAAATCTTCACCATTAGTGGTAAAACTTCAGTGGGGGCAGAGTGAGGCCAGTACTGTGTACTTTTGAAAATGCAACCTAGAAGTCAGAGTAGCCATACTATTCTAATCTAACCTTCAGTGCCAGAGAAGTCCTCCAAGAGAACCAACCTTGTTTAAATGCATCCACTTAATCTTTGCACTCAGGAACAAGACCAATACTGGCATCCTACTGACGGTTGTCTACCAAACAGCAAGTGTTTCCTAGTGTAATTTCCCACATCCAATGGGTTTTCAGGAATGCTTTGGAAAACCAAACCAGGAACATGCCAGTGCAGAGGGTGATCTGCACTCTGCCCTGTAAGCTATCTTGGAGGGATCCCAATAAGCACTCATGCATGGCTCAAATGAGAGGATTCTTTACTAGGGCTGCCAAGAAGGAAAGGATGCAAATAAACTGGTACAACAGCTTAGTTGCATACAGACAAGGATGAACATAGTAATTCCCAATTTAGCCTTAGGTGGGTGTCCAATACAGGGTAGAATGCTAATCTTGTCCCATAGGGTTCCTCAAGCATAATACCTGTGGTGTCTCTTCTAGTCTGTTCCTTTATGAGGGGGCTTGTAGATTGCTGTGGCCAGATCACAATCCCTGAGATTATGTCACTGGGGCCCCTCCACATTGTACCCCTGTTATCCAGTTATAGCATTTGCCTCCTGCCTCCTTCCTGGCAGCTGCTGCAGTGTGGGTGACAATAGGCTACAAGCCCACCCCAGAATCTCTTGTCTGTATGTCCTAGGACCTAGACAGGCAGAGCTAACAGAAACATTGTCCATAAAGGTGCTTTAGTTCCCCAATCCTGTTGTCCTGGGAGACTTCAAACACCCACAGTAGCAATGACTCTGACGAAGAAACCTCAGAGCCGTATTTCTTCTCTAGCCACCATGGGCTGATTTGTTTACCAGCCGCGTCTGCAGGTTCGCCGCTCCAGGCCAATGCAGCCCTAGTTTGAGAACCACTGACTTAGTACATTGCATGGGGGATGGTCTTCTGGGTGCAGGGAGCAGCATGAGAAATGGCCAGTGGGATTTTGTGAATGCAGCTTCCACAGTTGTGCATGCAAATGTGTTAGATTGTTGAAAGTAGACATATAGTTGCTGGAGTGTGTTCTGGTGTTGAGGAGCAGGAGTCACATTCTGGTGTAAATCTGACGTAACTCTGTTGAATGCAGTTACTACGGATTTTACTGGTATTACAGAAGATTCTGGTTCTGTCTGCACTGGTGTTTATTTGTCAAGTGAGGGCACGTGCACAAGTGTGTGCCATTTTGCCAACCCGAGAACAAGTACCCCAAAGCATTTAAATGAAGAACAAAGTAGCAACCTTCATTAGGAACTGGGCTTTTGTCTTTCTGTTTTTCATTCATTGTGTTATTTTATCTAGTTTTCTGTACAGCATATGAGACTGCATGACAGCAGTGAGTACTTGAAGAACAAGGGTAAAGGGGACTTACTGTGTTTTACATATACAAAATGTTTATTCAATTTTATGAAAAAGACCACACAATACATGCCATAAAACACATGCATGTATCTCAAGCTCCAAGTATGAATGGAAAATGACATTGAATAGACAAAAGAAGCAGTTATAGTAATAATGCTTGTTCCAACAAGATACAATGTGCATTTGTTATGCATCTTTCTTTTTTCTTGGAGGGTGTATTATGTTTTCTAATGCACTATGATTTCTCCCTGCAGAAGAGGTGAAAATGAAAAGCCAAGTATCTGAAATGGATTCCATAGAAAATACATTTTCAATGCTTGAGTTGTCAAACAGAAATAAACAGAATGTCTCTCCTGTAAGAAACAAAGAGCCATCAGTGAATCTCTCATCACAGACTGTGGATGAAGACCAGGTAACGAGACTGGCATCAGTCCACAGAGGCAAACATTAAATTAAAGAGAAGACAGGCAAAAATATTCATGCATGGAGAGGAAGAGGCTCTCTTCTGGCTCTAAAGGCCCTTAGAGATTGAAGCAGAGGAGATGCACTGGCTGAGCGGTAATGACTGAAGGCAGTATCTGATCTGAAGCAGATTCCGTAGAATCCTATGTAAGGTGTGGGGCACTTGAGGGGAACACACCAGCCATTTGCTCTACCTGTAGTGCAGCTGTAGTATACAGGGATGGCCAGGCTCCTGCAGGGATCATAGTCGTGTGTGAATGAAACTCAGATAGGAGTTTTAAAAGAATCACAGTCTTTCAGACCCTTGTATAATATTACTGATAACAGAAACTTTGTGCTGTTTCTCTCACCAAGAATATGGTTCCATCTTTGGATAAACTGCCTTTCGGTCTCTTGTCTTAGCCACTTGGGAACTGGCTTTGTGCCTTGTAAAGCACGATGAGACCTCCACTATCTCTTAGATAATAGACTATCCTAATATTTATCTTTGTTGCTATAGAACAAAAGTTTCAGGCATGATTGCATGTTTTTGTCACATTAGTAGTTTAAGAAACAAATCCAGTAATAACTGGATGCACTGGAAACATTGCTACAGTAATAGCACAGAGCATTCGTAATGCAATGAATTGGCTGCTGTAACCTTTACACCTGCCTTTGGGAAAAGAACAGAGAGAACGACTGCCATTGAAAACATTGCTTCTGTTCTAAACACTGCTGTTGTGCTTATTTTGATTGCTCATTGTGTTTTTCCATTGGACCTAGTTTGGATATATTTAAGATGATATACCCTATCCTCTGTTCAGAAACCATTTCATTCCCTCTTTTTTTAATTCCACATACATTTTAAAGGACCCACACATGTAGCCCTTTTGCAAGTGTAAATCAGTGGGAGCTTTGAATGCGATCTGTATTCTTGCTTCATTTTAATGCACGTAAATATCTCTGCAGATAATGATGGGTGAAGGCTGGAAAGTTGGCTGCTCTAACCAAGGTGACCTCAGTCTGGCAAGAAAAGTGAAGGTAAGATTTGCTTCAGTGCTTTTCAAGGTAGGAATTATAAGCAGAACACATCTAATCTCTGTCTCATGCACTGATTTACAAATTATTTTACTTGGGGTGGGGAAAGTGTCTGGAAACACAGTGTTTGCTTCCACAATCATTCTGAGGGAAGGAAGAACTGTAGCAGCACCATCTAACCAGTTTTTTTCTGTTAACAAGTTTATACCTTTAATATGATATAAGAGTGTGCTCTTTGTAAAGGCTTAAATTGCAAGGGGCTGGTTGGAGGGATTGGTCTTGAACTGGATGAGATGATTAAACCTTCTGCATCTCTAATTTCTCTGTGGTTCTGTGCTGTAAGCTCAGTGCAATATGGGCCAACTCTCCAACTCAGCAATGCTACTTCAAAGGAGCATAGTACAGCTGTGCTTCGTGTTTGCTCTGGTTTCCAGTTCACTTCCAGGTGTAGTTCAAGATGCTCATTTTGACCTACAAATCTCATTCTGGATTGTGTCTCCTCCCTTCTTTTAACCTAAGACCTGAGGTCAGTTGAGATGCTCTACCTGACAATCCCTGAATATGTCTGCGAGTTGGGAGAAAGGCATTCCCAATGGACAGTTTCTACTATGAAAGTTACTCCCCACTTTGCTCCTACTGAGCTCAGATTCATCGACCTTCATCCCATGTTGCCAGGGCAATCCATTTTTCCAGGCTTTTTCTAAGGAGCTTGGTTGAGTGGAATGGGTGGGGAAGGTCTCAGTTTTTTAGCATGAGGTTGAGTCATTTTGAGATTTTTTTGTAATGTGTGTGTAACGACTAGACTGTTCATATGTTCAGAGTTGCAGATAGACACATTGTTTATTAGCATAGCATAGTTTTCTATATCTCCCCTCTAAGAAAAGCAAGTTCCAAGCCCAAGGAGGAAAAGTTTCCTGTCATTTATCTTGTATATTGTGACAAAGTTCCTCCTCTATCTTGGTGGGTCCTGCGCTTATTGGCGGATTTTCTTGCCTCAGAGATTCACCATGTGGGTTGGGGAACAGCCCAGAGACCTTCCCCTCTGGAAGAACCCACAGTCCAGGTCAATTGGGAGGTTTGGGGGGAACCTGGGCCTGCCCTCTACTCCGGGTTCCAGCCCAGGGCCCTGTGGACTGCAGCTGTCTAGAGTGCCTCCTGTAACAGCTGCATGACAGCTACAACTCCCTGGGCTACTTCCCCATGGCCTCCTCCAAACACCTTCCTTAGTCTCACCACAGGACCTTCCTCCTGGTGTCTGATAACACTTGTGCTTCTCAGTCCTCCAGCAGCACACCCTCTCCCTCTCAGCTCCTTGCACCTCTTGCTCCCAGTTCCTCACACTCACACCACAAACTGAAGTGAGCTCCTTTTTAAAGCCCAGGTGCCCTCATTAGCCTGCCTTAATTGATTCTAGCAGTTTCTTCTTAATTGTCTCCAGGTGTCCTAATTAGCCTGCCTTCCTTAACTGGTTCTAGCAGGTTCCTGATTACTCTAGTGCAGCCCCTGCTCTGGTCACTCAGGGAACAGAAAACTACTCATCCAGTGACCAGTATATTTGCCCTCTACCAGACTCCTGTACCCCACTGGTCTGTGTCTGTCACAATATGTTACATATTTAATCAGTGAACTCATTTTATCATTTATAGATGCTTAGGAGGGAATTCTATTTTGAATGGTTAAGAAGGTCTCAAATGGGGCAGAGGACTTTTTCTGGCCCTCTACACCCATCAGTACAGAGGGTGAACTTAGTGAGTGAAATTTTGTCAGGTTTGAATATTTATAAAGTTGTGCCTGACCCTTATGTAGGCAACACTGGTGGGGAGAATCTTTGTTCCCCCTCCCACTATGCACCCATGGAGAATTTTAATGATAAAGCAATATTCTTACAAAGCACTTTAAATACGCCTCAGACATTTTTAAATGACCATTGTTGAGGCTAAAAAAAATAACAAAAAAAATCCTGATTTAAGTCTGAAAAACATTCAAGTAAGTTGTTTCTTTGCTTTTTTCACTTCAGCCAGCTTGAACAATGAAACTATAATGGTCAGTTTCTCTTTTGTTTAGAGTCAGTTTCACTTTCTGGGTCTCATGCAGTGGATTCCCAAGACTGCAGAGTAACATTTGTCTCTTACTCCATTTACAAAGAAAAATGTTTTTACATTCTTGTAAGTTATGAAAATATTGCTATTCAAATTAGGCATACTAGAATTTATGAAATCTTTTTTTCTTCTCCCCAAAACCTAAAGTTGATACTAAACTATTTGTCAGTGTTTCTTTAACTACTTTTAAAAATACAGAAAGTATACCAAACATTTCTTTCTTTCAAATAATAATAATGATAATTTTAATAAACTTTCAAACTCCTGTAAAAGCTACAAAGGGAATGGAGAAACTGATGTCTACAGTCATAATTTTTGCTTTGCTCAAAGTTGTAGTGAGAACAATGGAAAGAATAGACTTAATTTTATTTGTTCAATCTTTTGGTTTTGGGTCTTTTCACAGGTGGACAATTACTTGGAGTTGGAAGATTTTGACACAGATGATGAATTCGGTCAAGGGACATATAGTGGTATGTTTCTTTTCTTTCGCTCTTGTGATTGCTCTCTGTCCCTAGCTCCAAATGTCTGGATTTTCCTTCCTCTTTAGATTCTGAATCAGGCTGTGGTTAGGAAAAAATAACTCATGCCTTCACTCTGGAAGTAAGTAACAACCTAAGATTTATTATTCTGGCTACTGGTGAATGGTATTTTTTTATAACTGTTCCTGAATTTTTGTCCACACTTTTATTTTGTCCAGAAATCATTCTGATTTTTGCTAAATTTCTCAGCAAGGCTACCAAGAGATGCAGAATCCTGAAGTTCTGTATGTTTTTACTGTGGAAAAACAATTTCACTCAAATGTGGACCCATGTTCACTATAAATATTTTGTTATAGTGTTAACATTTCACAAAGTTGGACCCATTTTGAATGTGTAGAGACATGCCCCACAAAATTGCAAATATTTCATTGCAGATATTTCATACACCTATAGTAATTTTAACCCCCTCCCCTCAAAAAAAATCCTACAGGTGCAATTCTGCCAGAGTCTATCCTAGATACTTGTGTGTCCCCCACCACCCGCCATTACCACTGTGCTTCAGAGCACCTTACACAGTCTTTAACATACAGTATTTATCCTCACAACACACCTGTGAGATAGGAAAGTGCAGATGGGAAACTGAGGCACAGATAGACTACGCAGCAATTAAACACTTGTGGCTGGCCCAGGCCAGCTGACTCAGGCTCATGTGGCTGTAAAATTGCTGTGTATAGATGTTAAGGTTTGGGCTGGAGCCTGAGTTCTGGGGCCACAAGAGGGAGGAGGGTTGCAGAGCCCAGACTCCATCCCAAGCCCGAACATCAAAAATTGTTTAGCCCTGTAAGCCTGAGTCAGCTGACCCCAAGCCAGCTGTGTCTATCCAACGGC
The DNA here is from genome assembly GCF_002925995.2 of Terrapene triunguis. Lineage (NCBI taxonomy): Eukaryota > Metazoa > Chordata > Testudines > Emydidae > Terrapene > Terrapene triunguis. The sequence continues at coordinate 23,349,922 of NW_020664447.1, forward strand.
TCTTTTATTCCAGCGTAGGGGTACCTTACTTATCTTGCCTAAGATCACACAAAGAATCTGTGGCAGAGTATGGAATTGAATGGAGGGTTCTGAGTCCACAGTGAGTGCTCTAACTGCTTGTCTACCCTTCACTTCTCTGTGTGTACAGAACTTCCATTGAAGCCAGAGGGCCTGCAGGAGAATATTCAAAGTCTGGCTTTAATTCGCAGAAGAAAGCAAATAGAGAGTTAATGTTTCGTCCTTCACCCCTGGCATTTCAGAACACAGGCTATGAGATTGCACTCCTATATTAGGCCCGGAGAGCAAAGGTTTCTATTCAGTGTGATGGTCTTTAGTTTCCTCATTTTCCCCTTTATAGATTTCCAGGACTCAGGTCTGAATACACCTCTCAAATTCTAAGTATAGCTGTTAAAGAATTAAGGGTTCCATAGGTGCAGTGAGTTTACTCTCTAGGCTGCCTTTTGACTGGAAACCTGAATTCAGATCTGGTTTATATCACTAGTAAAATGAATTAAGTGCTCTTAATCTAATCCATAGTGAACACCTGTCCTTATTTCAGAACAGGTGACAAGGCGATAGGTCTGAAATAATTGGCAGTAAGGCTGTTGATTAATCGCAGTTAACTCACGCAATTAACTCAAAAAAATTAATCGCACTGTTAAACAATAGAATACTAATTGAAATGTATTAAATATTTTGGGATGTTCTTCTACATTTTCAAATATATTGATTTCTATTACAACACAGAATACAAAGTGTACAGTGCTCACTTTATATTATTATTTTTTATTACAAATATTTGCACTGTAAATATGATAAAAGAAATAGTATTTATCAATTCATCTCATACAAGTACTGTAGTGCAATCTCTTTATCGTGAAAGTGGAACTTACAAATATAGATTTTTTTTGTTACATAACTGCACTCAAAAACAAAACAATGTAAAATTTTAGAGCCTACAAATCCACTCAGTCCTACTTCTTATTCAGCCAATCGCTAAAACAAACGTGTTTATTTACATTTATGGGAGTTACTGCTGCCTGTGTCTTATTTACAATGTCATCTAAAAGTGAGAACAGGCTTTCACATGGAACTTTTGTAGCTGGCGTTGCAAGGTATGCCCTTTCCATGCTTCGGCCACCATTCCAGAGGACATGCTTCCATGCTGATGATGCTTGTTAAAAAAATAATGTGTTAATTAAATTTGTGACTGAACTCCTTGGGGGAGGATTGTATGTCTCCTGTTCTGTTTTACCTGCATTCTGCCATATATTTCATGTTATAGCAGTCTCAGATGATGACCTAGCACGTTTGTTTTAAAAACACTTTCACTGCAGATTTGACAAAACATAAAGAAGGTACCAATGTGAGATTTCTAAAAATAGCTACAGCACTTGACCCAAGGTTTAAGAATCTGAAGTGCCGTCCAAAATCTGAGAGGGATGAGGTGTGGAGCATGCTTTCAGAAGTCTTAAAAGAGCAACGCTCAGATGCGGAAACTACAGAAAAACCACCAAAAAGAAAATCAACCTTCTGCTGGGGGCATCTGACTCATATGATGAAAATGACCATGTGTCGGTCTGCTCTGCTTTGGATCGTTATCAAGCAGAACCCATCATCAGCATGGACATGTGTCCTCTGGAATCGTGGTTGAAGCATGAAGGGACATATGAATCTTTAGTGCATCTGGCATGTAAATACCTTGCAACGCTGGCTACAATAGTGCCATCTGAATGCCTCTTCTCACTTTAAGGTGATGTTGTAAACAAGAAGTGGGCAGCTTTATCTCCTGCAAATTTTAACCAAACTTGTTTGTCTGAGCGATTGGCTGAAGTAGGAATGGGTGGACTTGTAGACTCTAAAGTTTTACATTGTTTTATTTTTGAATGCAGTTATTTTTTTGTACATAATTCTACATTTGTAAGTTCAACTTTCATGATAAAGAGATCACACTACAGTACTTGTATTAGGTGAATTGAAAAATACTATTTCTTTTGTTTTTTACAGTGCAAATATTTGTAATAAAAAATAAATATAAAGTGAGCACTGTACACTTTGTATTCTGTGTTGTAATTGAAATCAATACATTTGAAAATGTAGAAAACATCCAAAATATTTAAGTAAATGGTAGTCCATTATTGCTTAACAGCGCTATTAATCGCACGATTAATCGCGATTAATTTTTTTAATCGCTTGACAGCCCTAATTGGCAGTTCTCACTCATGGCAGGTCCAGCACTAGAATAGCACAGATGATGGTCAGGAGTGAAGAGCACTGGCAAAGGTGTCTAATAGCTTACACTGCAGCTTTCCACACTTGCCTAGCTGTATGATGCACTATCAGTCATTTTTGTGAGCATTAATATTAATCACATACATTTAAAAACACCAAGTTAAACAGATTGCATTTAAAGAGGTTGAAAACTACAAAAATGATCATCTGCTTGCCTTGCCTAAATATAGATTTATGGTAGGAATGCAAACCATATTGGATTAATCTGGCAATTGCTGCTTTTATGGGTGATTATAAAATAATCGTAATGTTCTACCTTCACTACTGCAGATTATCACTGAGCTAAGTACTATCCTTTTACGTGACACTTGATTTGGTTTGCAATAGCTTCTCTCCTCAGCTTGTCCCATGAGAAAACCTTCATTGCACAATACCCCTTAATGCAGGAGTAATCCTCATCAACTCTCAACAATCTACAGTGTACATAACAACACTAAGGGTTTATATAGTGTATTATAGCCTTGAAAGCGCCACACAGATATGAACTAATTCCTCATAATCCCCTGTGAATAAGGTAAATAGCATCCAAAGTTACAGATGGGGAAACCGAGGCATGGGAGTTAGCTTTATATTGCCTATGGCAACAGTGGAGACAGTTGCAAAGCTGAGATAGAATTCAGGAGTTCTGGGCTCCTGGTCCAGTGCTCCGACTACTAGACCTCACTGACTGGTTTGTATCTTGTATGGTAAAACCATCGTAATAAGCCTAATGAGAATGAAGGTACTGTCCTCTATACTGTAGAATACACACCTGTAAAAAGTGTAAATCTTAAAAAAAATATTAATGAACACAAGCATAATTGACCACAGGTGTTAAAATGTCCCAGTTAAACTAATATTTTTTTAGGGTGTGACCTGGAGGAAATCACTCTCTTTTCTTTCCTTTTTTAAATTCTGTGTCCAACTAACCTGTCCTTTCAGGGCTGGGTGTAGCTGCTGCTTATGAACAAAAGAATTCCTAGAAATACAATGGCCTCTATAAATCAGCTGGCCAATATACAAATAAACTGTAGTTATTTTAGTTAGACAGCAGTCTTGCAACTGAAAGCCTGGAACTAGTCTTTGAATTGTGGGAATTTGGAATAATAACTCTAGTTAGCCATGCAAATCTGATTCTCCAAACTATAGCTTTAACCCACTGTGTGCAGACAGCACGTGCATGGAGGGCCATTTAATCTCTCTCTGTCTCATTAAATTTAATCTCTGACTGTAAGTAGCTTAAGGCAACAATACAAAGGATCAGGAATTCTCATGGGACATGGAGAAATACCTGGTTTCCACACTGTGGCAGTATGATTCATTTTACATCTAACCTTTTTCAAGAGTGTTGACAAATCATTTTCTGCACTGCTCCAAGAATGGCTCAATTACTGGGTCTTCTCTAAGTAAAATGTAAACTAAAAAAAAATCCTATATGCATAACATCTATAAAAATCTCAAAATGTGTTAAGGACACAAGTACATATAAATGCACAATGATTCTGAGTGCTGGGTGAGGGGAACAGCATCAGAAATAATACCACTTAGCACTTATTTTGCACTTTTCATCTGTAGATCTCAAATGCTTAATCATTTCCCCCATTTTACCGATGGGGAAATTGAAGCACAAAGAGGTGCTTGAGAGATTTGTCCAAAGTCACTAGCAGAGTTGCAAACAGAACCCTCCTGACTTCCAGTTTTAGGGCCTTTTCATGGACCTACCATCTCCCAGTTAAACTTAAGCTTTCAATATATAACCTCCTGATTTTTAGGGGTTCATAACTTCATGGTAAAAATGCCCTCCAAATACGAGCTCATTGGGACTTGGCATTCTGTAAAAGACAGTCACTGTCACTTCCAAAACCTCTTTTAAAGGTGATGTGCAAGAGAACTAAAGTAAAATGGTGCCTACACACAGAGACATATTCAGATAATTCCAAGAGATAATAAAAGAGCTATGATAGATAAAATTTGGGTTTAAAGAGATTTTATTGCATGTTGTTATGTCCCACTCCCCAGGGCTCACTGTCTTTTAAAATCTCTATGGAAAATTAGTGACTAGGACAAACAGATTTCCTTGTAATAAGTGAATCAGGGCACATCTACGGAAATATTATCTTTTCATTGCTAAGGGCAACTCTCAGGTTATGAGGCCTGAGCTAACACTGCTTCAAATAATTCTTGGCAGTGCAGATTATAATGGTTCTGAGGAACCATTTTGATTTACTGGGGGAATGTTCCACGTACTGGGATGGGGGACCTAGTGTGTGACTCATCTAGAGCTTGATCTTACCCCATTGAAGTAAATGGGAGTTTTATCACTGACTTAAGTGAGAGCAGGATCAGGCCTTAAATACAATGATACCAGTACGAGAGGCCTGTCAATGGGGCTGCTTGTGTGAGTAAGGGTTTGCAATATTGGGCCTTAAGACAAGCACCGAAGAAGAATACACTATCCTGTTGAAACTGCAGTGTAAATGCAGAATGGAGTAATTTTCTAAGTTCAGCACACCATCCTTATTCAGCAAATCACCTAAGTATGTGCTTAAGTAAGGAATTTGCTGAATAGGGATGGATGTAAGCATTTTACAAAATGGGGCCTACTGGTCTAATTGTGATACACTCATACTGAGGAGTACCTTCCTCCACAAATAGTTCCATTGGAATCAGTGTAATTGAAGAGTAAGAAACCATTCCACATGGCTAAAGGTATCACAACCTAGCACTAAGCTGGTTTAGGACCACAGGACACTATGGACCTGATATTCAAAGGTAGGGTTACCATTTGTCCGGATTCCCCCGGACATGTCTGGCTTTTAGAGCTAAAAATAGTGTCCGGGGGGAATTTGTAAATGTCCGGATTTCCCCCCCTCATGCACAGTGCGCGCGGCTAACAGGGCAGCCGGCCGAATGGTGCCACTTACATGGGGCTCCGACAGCCAGAGAGAGCCCCTCCTCCACTTTCCCTGCAGCAGAGATCACTCCCTCCCTCCCTGCAATCGCAGATCGCCTCCGGCAGTTCGCACCGGCAGTCTGGCGCTCCTCCCCCGCTCCTCCTCCCCGGCACGCTGGTCTGAGCGGCAGGGTAAGGGGGCCAGGGGGTCGGAGAAGGGGCAGGGAGGTTCTGGAGGGGGCAGTCAAGAGACAGGGGGGGGGGGGGGGGGGAGGTTGGGAGTTCAGGGGCGGCTTTCTGGGGGTGTGGATAAAGTTTTGGGCAGTCAGGGTACAGGTAGGGGGTAGGGCCCTAGGGGGGGCGGTTAGGTTGGGGGGGTCTCAGGAGGGGGCAGTTAGGGGACAAGGAACAGGGAGGCTTAGGTAGGGGGTGGGGTTCTGGAGGGCAGTTGGGAGCAGGGGTCCCAAGAGGGGTAGTCAGGGGACAAGGAACGGGGGGGGGG